>NW_006470535.1:0-271 GCF_000325575.1 Pteropus alecto | reverse complement strand
GCTCAGTCGTGGGTGATGCGGGGTGTGAGCAGCTTGGCTGATTTGGCTTCACTGAAGGGGGCCCCTGCTCAGGTGAATGCAGGAAAGGACAAAGAGAAGAGAATTGAGTCTCGCCTCACACAGTGGACAAAGGCCCGAGCTCTCTTATACATGTGAAAGGCAGGAAACAAAATGGCCCACAGCACAAGCGCTCAGGATTTGAAAGAGTATGGGAGGCTTTTAAGCTTGTTTTGAAGGGAGAGTACCCACTCCTGTTAGTAAAATAGAGCCC
>NW_006470534.1:0-271 GCF_000325575.1 Pteropus alecto | reverse complement strand
CTTTCCTTGTGGAATTTGTAATTATTTTCTGGAGATGTGGAGGATAATGGTGAATGAAGATGAATGGGGCCCTCCCTCCTGACTGGCTTCTTTCCTCAGATATACCCAAAGGGGCTCTTGGAGCCATCTTTCCAAAACATGGTTCCAATCCTAGGTCATAGTTCTTCATGAAAAGAAAAATAAAATAAAAATAAAAAGTAGTGGTTCTCCAGCTCCAGCCTCAGCTTCTTTGGCCTCCCCCTGAGCCATGCCCTTCAACTCAGCTGTACTT
>NW_006470533.1:0-271 GCF_000325575.1 Pteropus alecto | reverse complement strand
AATGGTTTGCCTAGATGGCTACTTCTGGATGACTCTAGGCAGAAACATAAGACATTGGGTTCCCAAGAGGGTGGGAAAGAACTGGAATTAAGCTAAAACATAAAATAAACAGATGAAATTCATATTATTCTTAACTTGGTTAGGCCAGTTTTCCTTCTCTATGGCAGAATACACGAAGAGCTTCTGTATATTATCTCTGGCTACTTAGTTTCTTCTTAAGTAATAATTGCCACATATATTGCATCTTCACCAGAGCCCAGAACTTTCTCGA
>NW_006470532.1:0-270 GCF_000325575.1 Pteropus alecto | reverse complement strand
TGACCCAAAGGCCTCCTAGGAGGAGCCCAGCTGCAGGCCAAGTTCAGCCACAGCCTGAGCATTTCCAAAGCCAACTCATAAGAGTTACCAAGGGGTCTGCAGATGGTTTCCCCCCATGCTGGGCTTAGAGGTGCCTAGAGAGACCAATCTAGAAACCAAGACCAGCTGCCCCTAGTGCCAGACTTGGGGCTGCTCATAAAGAGGTATGGGGCATGTCGAGGCCAGATGCTGCTAGTTTGGTTTTTGTGAGCCTTTGAGAGATTTTAGGAA
>NW_006470531.1:0-270 GCF_000325575.1 Pteropus alecto | reverse complement strand
TTTCGTTTTCATAAGCACCTTATAGCATAAATGTTATCTTTCGTTTTCATAAGCACCTTATAGCATGAACGTTATCCTGATTTTATAGGCAAGGAAACACGGAGGAGCAGAGGTTAAGTAGATTCAGAGGTCATGCAGGTAATAAGTGGTAGCACATGAATCAAGCCAAGGAGCCTGACATTGGAATCATGTTTAACAGGTGTACCACGTTGCCTCGCCACTGGAATTAAAATGTTCCAAGGCTGGGCTGATTAAACTGGATTCGAGTAT
>NW_006470530.1:0-270 GCF_000325575.1 Pteropus alecto | reverse complement strand
AACAAAAAACCCTGATTAAAAATAGGCAAAGGACTTGAATAACTATTTCTCCAAAGAGATACAAATAGTCGATAGCACATGAAGATGCTAAACATCACAAATTATCAGGGAAATGCAAATCAAAATACAATGAGATACCACTTCCACCTGTTAGAATGGCCATTATTGAAAAAGCAAAAAATATCAAGTTTTGGCAAGGATGTGGAGACACTGAAACTCTAGTGTACTATTGCCAGGATTGTAAAATGGTGCAGCCACTATGGAAAACAG
>NW_006470529.1:0-270 GCF_000325575.1 Pteropus alecto | reverse complement strand
AAATTACAAATTATTTTAAAGGACTTTCATTACTTAAATTTGTTAAGTTTTACACATTAGTAAATAAAGATCATATATTTAATAGATATCAATCAGGGAGTAGTTTTTAATAGCTTCATAATGGGATGTTTACAAGTCAAGTTTTAAACAGTATCTTTCATGTTGTTACACATCTTTCTTTAGAAATATATTCTACCTGAGTAAAAAATTGTAAGATTGAATATGTTAGAAGCTACACCCACATATATGTATTCATATGTACATGTAGGT
>NW_006470528.1:0-270 GCF_000325575.1 Pteropus alecto | reverse complement strand
TGCGAGAGCGCCCACCCAGACCTTCGGCACTGCTTGAACCGGCCAAGGCCCGCGGTGCCTTAGCGCAGCTGGCGCTCGCTCGCCGCTGCCTCGCTAGCAGAACTCCCCAACCACCCCCCTCCAGTAGGTGCGCTGTAGGCGCGGGGGTCTCCGGTGTCCCGGAGGCCGGGCTCGAGCTCTTGGGGCGGCAGGCTACGTCCTCTCTCGTCTACGGCCATGCCACCCTGAACGCGCGCGATCTCGTGTGATCTCGGAAGCTAAGCAGGGTCG
>NW_006470527.1:0-270 GCF_000325575.1 Pteropus alecto | reverse complement strand
GAAAAACTCTTGTCAGTTACACTTAAAGAAGCTTCCTGGAAGCTGCCAGATAATAGTGTTCATGTCCCACTGGCCATGGCTAGGCATGGTCACCCCTAGTTGCACGGACATTTTTATTCTGCATTTCCCTGTGGCCAACTCCAATTTTTCATTACAATGAAAGAAAAAATGGAAGAATAGTGTTTTTTTCAAAAATGTACACGACGACGTCAACGATGCTTTCTTTCCCTTTTACAACATTTTTTTGGACTCCTTTGTGTGAGGAATTTA
>NW_006470526.1:0-270 GCF_000325575.1 Pteropus alecto | reverse complement strand
CCATTCTATCAGCTTCCAATTGGTCTTGTCATCCTTCCTTCCCAGTCTTAGAGTACAGTGTCAGCTATTTCAAACAACTTTACACCATAACTGTGAATTTGGCAGCTCATATCTATATTCCTTCACTATATCTTATTTGATGCAGTGCCAACTCTGAATTAATAGAGGTGTTTATTACCTCCAAGCCCCTTCCTGAGCTTCCAAGAAGTCCTGGAGATTTTGGGCTGTATCTATGTTATTTGATCCATCCTCACCTGAGCTCTTAGTGGC
>NW_006470525.1:0-270 GCF_000325575.1 Pteropus alecto | reverse complement strand
AATAATGCCTTCATCTTTTGCTTGTTTGGAAAGCTCTCTATAATGGCTTTGATTCTAAAATAATAGCCTTGTTGTGTAGTATAATTTAGATTGTAGGTCAATGCTTTTGATAAATTTGAAAAATAATCCTAAATGTAAAATTCACTCTTAACCTAGTTCTAATCAAAACTGTAATCCGAAAACTAACCAGATTTAAAACCGAAAATCTAAAGTCCAACCATAAAGTAAACCTAATCCTGACATTTATTATAAACTAAAACCTAATTGTAA
>NW_006470524.1:0-270 GCF_000325575.1 Pteropus alecto | reverse complement strand
GTAGCCATGAGTGTGGACAGCAAGCTCTGGCTGAGATCCAAGCAGCCTCAAAAAGCTTTCTGCTTGGTGAGGTGGACCTGAGCTCTATGGCCTCCCTCCGGACCTTTGCCTGGTGGCTCCTGTAGGAGTATCTTGAAATATGTCTACTAGTTAACAATGCTGCAGTCTTTGGTATGTGCCTTGACTCGCTTCCCCCAAACCTGCTTTGGGAGCTTCCTTTCTAGCTCAGGTACCTTAAAACAAGCATCCCTGAAGCGTAACCTGCACATC
>NW_006470523.1:0-270 GCF_000325575.1 Pteropus alecto | reverse complement strand
ATCCATCCAGTGTGTAATATCAGTAGACCAATAACATTAAAACTGCTATGTTTTAATGTTATAACATTAAAACAGATGTGTTCCATATGTCAAAAAGGATCTCTAGAAAATCCTGAATACGTTAAGGAGATACTTGATAGATTTTAAACACAAAAACTGCTACAGGTGGAAAACATAAATAGCCTTATACGAAGAGTCCCAATCAATGTGTAGTGCCCAAACTCGTTTTGGAAGTAATAATGGCCCCCAAATGTACAAAAGCCACAGACG
>NW_006470522.1:0-270 GCF_000325575.1 Pteropus alecto | reverse complement strand
ATGCAAAGGGATAATAATTAATTTTTTTCTTTTTTGAAAAAAGGGTTTTCCCCTCTCTGGGAAATAAGCTGATTAAGCCAAACTATATGTACTGCAATGTGAATTTCTTAAGACCAAGAGCTGCATATTATCTCTTTCTACAGCTCCACCCCTTAAACATAAGGCATATCAATAATAGTTCGATCAAGCAGTTATTGATTGGTTGCCATGCTAATTATCTTAATTGCCGAGTACTTATATATATATTAACAAACTGTTATGGGTTGAATT
>NW_006470521.1:0-270 GCF_000325575.1 Pteropus alecto | reverse complement strand
ATTTTAAAATTGTATTACAAAATAGTTTAAAATTTGATTAGAATTTTGACTTTACTTTCTGATTATTTTTAATGGGAAAGTGTTTGAACTGAATATTGTATTTTATTCAGCTGGGCATTGGTTTCTTTTTAGAACATTTGCAGAGAACTTAATGAAAACACTTTAAACATTCTTGATCTCTGCAACAGTATACTAAGGCTGTTGTCCTAATTGCTTCTGTTTTACAGAAAAGGAACATGGCTCTCAGAATCTGTCACTTCCACATTATCA
>NW_006470520.1:0-270 GCF_000325575.1 Pteropus alecto | reverse complement strand
TAATGACTATGAGATGGGGACGTGTTGGAGACGAACTCGGATAATGGTGTCAAAGAAGCGATCATCAGCCAAATGAGAGTGGAGTCATCTCTTCCATTTCGTGACCTGGGGGCAAGTGGGGTAGGCAGAGTCCTGCTGGACATAAGGCTGCAAGAGGGCCGACCGAGGTCAGCGTTTGGGCAGGCCAAGGCAGCAAGGCGAAGCGAATGGCTTGTTGGCGAGCCTCCCCACCTGGACAGAACCACCTTCCGCTCTGCTCTCCCGCTCTCT
>NW_006470519.1:0-270 GCF_000325575.1 Pteropus alecto | reverse complement strand
TTTGTATATTTGTACTTATGAGCTTATCTTTATGTGATGCACTCACATAAAGCTTACAGATGGTGCAGCGGAGGGTATAAGTCACATGTCATTTAACTTGGTAAGAAGAAAGTCGAGAAGGTAAGAGATGATGGGTGAGAGTTTCTTCAGCAGATTACAAATAAAAATTTTGTTAATAAGTCAGTAATTAATTTTTTGTTCGTTGTCAAATAAATTATATTTACTCATTCATGTTTAAATTTCCATCTAAATTTCCAGCTAAATTTCCAT
>NW_006470518.1:0-270 GCF_000325575.1 Pteropus alecto | reverse complement strand
TCACTGCTCAAATGTCATTGTGTTTTCAGATCTTCCTTAAACCCAGTAAAAATAACAATCCATTCACTCAATTATATATATGCTGTTTTTCCCCACATAGTATTGCAATTGTAGCATTTCTACCATGTTCCCAATGCCCATTTATGTAAAAATTAATCTTTTATATTCATAGTTGTGACAACCACCACATGCTACCAGGAAACGATACACGACTTTCAGAGTTCCTCCTTCTGGAACTTTCAGAAGAACTAGAACTGCAACCCCTCATAT
>NW_006470517.1:0-270 GCF_000325575.1 Pteropus alecto | reverse complement strand
GGGCTCGCGGCGGGGGCAGCCTTGCCACCCATCTGGTTGCAGTTAGGAGCCGGGGAGGAAGCTAGCAGGGAGTTGTTACCGGCCAAGGGGTGTGGGAAAAGTTAATTGACTTTAATGACAGGTTTCCCGGGGCGGTGGTGACGATGAGGAGGTCCAGTTTAACTCCTGGATCCCCACTTCAGAAACACGTGGGGCGGAATGGGGCGCGAGGAGGGGGCGCGCCTTCGAGTCACGCTTATTCACCATTTAGGCAAAGTTCCCTTTTAGAGC
>NW_006470516.1:0-270 GCF_000325575.1 Pteropus alecto | reverse complement strand
AATTACTTTCCTCAACCACAACCGACAACTTCCATGGACCGACAAACCAAAGTTTTCCTATGATACCGGCATAACTGAAATTAAATACATAATTATAAAGAATAAACTGAACTCAGCGCCTAACACAAAGTATCAATGGAAGCTGACCACTGGGAAAAACCTAAAGACACTAACCAAGGCTCATTAACAAAACAGAAAATAAACCCAATTCCCTAACACTTTATCTCTAAGTCTCTACCAGTATAACCTTCAAATCCATAACGTACACAA
>NW_006470515.1:0-270 GCF_000325575.1 Pteropus alecto | reverse complement strand
TAGTAATTTTGCCATGATGGAGTCCTGAATTTCATCATAAAATATGTTAGTTTATGCGTGTGCTTATTTGAATAACACTATCTTCTGAAGTTTTTGAAGGAAGTACTACAATAAGTAGCCCTAAAAAACTATGTTCCAAACCTTGCAAATGCTCCTTGAAAAATATCTTGTCATTCGCATTGTTTTTAATTTAAAATGGAACATACTACTCTACTAGTTTATTATTTGCCAAATATCTAAAGCACCTTCTGGACTGAAAGCAATAGATGG
>NW_006470514.1:0-270 GCF_000325575.1 Pteropus alecto | reverse complement strand
ATTAATAAAAGTGCGATAACTAAAGGAATTAGCATTGATCTGGAACAACTTTCTAATGTTGGGGGACACATGTACTCTGAACGGTTTTTATTTTTGTCCCATCTTCTTTTCAATAGAGGACAGCAGAGAAGTTAGACATGCAGACTGCAGAGCCAGAGTGTCACCAAATTCTGACTCTGCCTCTTCATGGCCATACAACCTGGGACAAGGTTTTCAGCCCTCTGGGCCTCACTCAGCTGTGTGTAAAATTAGGAAAATAACAGTAATTGC
>NW_006470513.1:0-270 GCF_000325575.1 Pteropus alecto | reverse complement strand
AGCTAGGTAAGCACAAAACAATGATAGCTTAAACAGTAATAGTCACAAAATGTTTAATTTCTGCCTTTCGCTTTAAAGATAAAGTCACTGATGCACAATCCTAAGACATCTTGCAGAATCTTGGTTTATTTAGATCACCTGACAGTAGTGACAAATGCACCAGATAAGATGACATCAGGAACTGAATTAATCAGACTAGGAAAACCACTGATGCTTACCTGAGAACTAACCAATAAGCTTCACCCTTAATACCTAACCCTCAATCTCTGC
>NW_006470512.1:0-270 GCF_000325575.1 Pteropus alecto | reverse complement strand
CGCCTGGCCCTGGGCCTCGCATGCCTGGTGCCGTGCGCTGTGTCTGCCCTGTCTCTGCTCACTGCGGGCATCGCGGTGCACGCTCACATGCCTGTCTGTCGTGAAAGTGGACGACGGGGGTCAGCGAGGACGTGGCAGCTCTGCGTGCGCTCCGGGACGCCCCGTGCGTCAGCTGACACGCATCGCGGCTGCCACGGCCTTCGCGGTCCTCGCCGTGCCGACCTCCTGATGTCCCTGCCTCTGAGGCGAGCCTGTTGCAGGAAGAACAGC
>NW_006470511.1:0-270 GCF_000325575.1 Pteropus alecto | reverse complement strand
TCTCCAAAGAGAACATACAGATGGCTAATAGACATGAAAAGATCCTCAGCATTACTAATCATCAGAGATATGAAAATTAAAACCATGATGAGATATCACATTACTCCTGTCAGAGTGGCTATCATCAATAAATCGGCAAACAACAAATATTGGCAAGGATGAGGAGAAAGGGAACCCTTGTGGACCGTTGGTGAGATTCTATATATTTGTCTGAAGAAATCCAAAATACTGATTAAGAAAGATATATGCACCCTTATGTTCACTGCAGCA
>NW_006470510.1:0-270 GCF_000325575.1 Pteropus alecto | reverse complement strand
TGGACTACGTTGTCCCATTTAGATCAACAAGCTTCTGCGACATGCTTCTTTCTTTGTAAAATCTGGCTCTTGGTTCAAAAACCAATCCTTTTATACTCAGCCAGGGAGTACCAGGGTAGCGGTGACACTCTCATGAATGAATCTTCTGGCTGCAAAGTCCTTTCATTTTAAAGTCGGCCATGGCTGAAACACACGTATCCACACGCGCGCCTCGTCAATGATCACACCCTATCGATCAGCAAATCACCCACTCCTCCCTTTCCCATTCGT
>NW_006470509.1:0-270 GCF_000325575.1 Pteropus alecto | reverse complement strand
TTGGAATGAATGGGGAGGGTAAGACCTCACTGTCCTTGTAGGAAAGATGTTTTCTTAGCGTGTAAGCCAGTGATGACCCAGGGCCCCTTGTTTCATCCACAGTTTCCTCATGGCACTTTTCACCTCTGGATTCCTCAAGCTGTAGATCAAGGGGTTTAACATGGGAGCGACAATGGTAAAGGACACAGCCATTGCCTTGTCTATGGGGTAAGTGGCCACAGGCCTCATGTACAAGAAAATACATGGCACGAAGAATAAGATGACCGCTGC
>NW_006470508.1:0-270 GCF_000325575.1 Pteropus alecto | reverse complement strand
CCCAATACTTTACTATGAAAATTGTCAAATAAAAGAATTTTGGAAGAATTGTACAATGGATCTTTATATACCCACCACCTAACTCCTATAATTAACATTCTGCTACATTTGTTTTATCTCCTATCCACTCCACTATCCATTCATCAATCCATTCTGATTTTTGATACATTTCAAAATAAGTTACAGAGATCAATGCACTTCACCCCTAAACACTAACATGCATATAATTAATTGGAATTCAATATTTATTTATGGTTCTTTTGTCAAGTG
>NW_006470507.1:0-270 GCF_000325575.1 Pteropus alecto | reverse complement strand
CCTACTAGGGCAAATCCCACTCAGTGTGGTCAGCCTCCGCACAGCAAAACATACCCTGTGGGCGTAGTCAATCCCCAGAGTTACTGAACTTGAGCATTATTCCCAATCACTGAAATGCTAACGGCAGCCAAGGCTTAGCTACAACAGAAGGACACACACGCCCTACACAAAGATGACGTCCAGAGCCTCCGGCACAGGCAATTAGGGAGAATGTGCCACTGGGCCACACAGGATTCCTTCCACATAAGGCCATCTGGCCAAGGCTGAGAG
>NW_006470506.1:0-270 GCF_000325575.1 Pteropus alecto | reverse complement strand
CTCCCAGGTGGTGTTGATACTGCAGGTCCTGGTCTGAGGACCACTGTTTGAGTAGCAAGTCTGTGGTCCTGTGTTAGAGTCAGAGTAGGTAATTTTAGGTCTTCTGACCCAAAATTCATTTCTGCATGTAACTTTGAATGAATAGTGTATTCACTCACTCCAGAGGCTGCAATAAATTCTGTTTGTTTCTTTTATATGAAGGCACTTGAGTGACACATAATCATATACTTTTGAAAAAGACTTTATAGTGGGAAGATTAAAAAGCTCCAA
>NW_006470505.1:0-270 GCF_000325575.1 Pteropus alecto | reverse complement strand
TGCATAAATGAAAAACAGCTTCTCTTGGAAGGCAGAGTCTCAAATTGAACATATGTGTAACAACAGACTGATGTGCCCAGGAAGAGGACGCCTGATTAACTTCTCTCTGAGGACCCCACAGACGACATGAGACTTTTCGGGTTTGGGAGCCAAAGCCCTGAGGGTTTATGGACCACGACAGATGGCTATCATTGTACAGTCAACAGCACTGCTGTGTCCTCCTGCCCTACCTCGTCTGAAGTCTCTTCTCCTTCTCTTTTGCTTCCTTTT
>NW_006470504.1:0-270 GCF_000325575.1 Pteropus alecto | reverse complement strand
CCTAACCCTTAATTTAACTCTAAAACTAACCCTACCCCAACCCAAAACTCTTACACTAACCCCAACCTTAACTTTAACTCTAAAAATAACTTTAATTCTAACCCTAAAACTAACACTAACCCTAACGCTAAAGCATAACCCTAAACGTACCATTACCCTAAAACTAACCCAAACCTAACCCTAAACCTTTAAGTTAAACCTCACATTAAACCTAAATTTGACTCTATATCTATCACTAACCCTAAGCCTAACTCTATCCCTAAACAAAAC
>NW_006470503.1:0-270 GCF_000325575.1 Pteropus alecto | reverse complement strand
TAAGACCAGAACAGCCACCTCCCAGGGACACTCTCATAGACACCCAGGAATTCAGTCCGGGTGCTGACAGCCCTGAAGTGTGGTTGTGGAGGTGGATTGGGGGCTACAACGATGGTGTCAGGGTCTGTGACCAAGAAACTCCCGTCCCGTAAGGGAAGAGAGTCTAAGGCCAATACAGAAAGATGCCTTGTTTTGAGAACACAGGGGAGAGGGATCATAGGGCAGATCTGGGACTGACAGATGCCCCAGGACAGTAGAGTCCTCAGGAAA
>NW_006470502.1:0-270 GCF_000325575.1 Pteropus alecto | reverse complement strand
TCTCACTAAGCCTCAGCAAAAAAAAAAAAAAAGGTCAAAAATAAATATAAAATTCCAGTCTGTAGATATTTTTAGGCTACCTCTATCAGACAGTGTCCAAGATGGGAAAAGGTGAAGTGAGCACTTTTGTTGTTGTTGTTGTTATGCGAGATATTTTTCATGTGACACCGAACGGTCAGTCAGTCCTGTTTAAACAGAGGCGAAGTGCTTTGACTGTCCCGCCCTCCACCATCGACGGTACCTCCGGCCCGCAGCCTGCCATACTCGCCC
>NW_006470501.1:0-270 GCF_000325575.1 Pteropus alecto | reverse complement strand
TTTTTTGTTTTTGGTATCAATATTGACAGTCATTGCTATCACTTTAACATTTGGTTCTTAAATTATCCCACGCTTGCCCAGGGAAGACACTTTCCACTTGCAATGTCCTTTGGACATGTCCCAACCAGTTTTTGAGCATCTGTATTCTTTCTGGCACATGACGTTCCAGGAAACCTTGTGCTCTCCTTAACTGGGTTTCAGAACCAAGAATTTCTCCAGTGTTAGCAAGATGACCAGAAACTATGAAGCCAAAGAAATCTGAGTTTGAAA
>NW_006470500.1:0-270 GCF_000325575.1 Pteropus alecto | reverse complement strand
TTTCTTCAGTCACTAAAAGGAAGGATGAAACATGTCCGTAAAAAAAAAATCAGCAGAGCGGATGCCATGTCACGGAAGTGAAGCTTCTGTCAGTTCATTCAAACATTATTTTTGTACGTCTCCAACCGTCATCCTCCAAGTTAGCTGCTTCAGCATCTACGCGGCATTAGTACTAGACTTGTATAGAGACAGCTATGGGAAAAACGATCTTGCCGTGTTCTCTGCCAGTTGTGGCTTCCGTGGCAGACCGAATGTGTGTGCGAACCAGGC
>NW_006470499.1:0-270 GCF_000325575.1 Pteropus alecto | reverse complement strand
GTCCCCCGCGGTCCTCCCCTCGGGCAGCCGTGCGTCTGCGTCTGTTTGTGTCCGTTTCGTCCGCTGCCTGTCAGCGCCCACACGGACGGGTGCACATGAGGCGGCGTCTCCCTGAGCACAGCGCCTGCTCGGTCCGCCGTGTCCTCGCAGCTGGGAAGACCGCGCGCGGCCTTTTCTGGGGCCTAGTGACGCTCCATCGTGGGTGCGCGCCCCCTCTTCCTGGCCCTTCACCCGGCGTCGGGCCCCCAGGCTGCTCCCGCGCCTTGGCTG
>NW_006470498.1:0-270 GCF_000325575.1 Pteropus alecto | reverse complement strand
ATTTTTATATATATTTCCTCCTGTGAAAGACTTTAATTCTTCTTAAAACTTTTTATCTGAAAACTTTGTGACAAGGTTTACTTTCCTGTAAATCTTGGCATTTTATTCATTCATTCATTTATTTCATTCATTTAGTCAAAGCAATTCGTTTATTAAAAGCCAATGGGGGCGTTTAAGGTAGTAAAAGAGAGATCAAGATGGGATGGAAGAGGTGGGCAGAAATGGATATGCAGGTTTGATAGTAGGGAGTTTGGGTTTCATTCTACGTTC
>NW_006470497.1:0-270 GCF_000325575.1 Pteropus alecto | reverse complement strand
TAGTTATATATATATATTTCCATGATTGCTAGATAGGTATGGATAAAGTATAGGTAATATCTTTAAAAAAAATTAAAATGATAGTATAAACACCACATTAGGCAGGAATAAAATCCAAACCATTGCCATAGTGATCAGCTTTATAAGGAAGATGAAAACCTTTTATCGTAATAATAAGAAGAAAGTAGAATAAGAATCTCTATGTGTTTATAACACAATTTTTAAATATTGTATTTTATTAGTTTCAAGTATACAGTACACTGGTTGGAC
>NW_006470496.1:0-270 GCF_000325575.1 Pteropus alecto | reverse complement strand
TGAGACCTTTTCAAACCTGCCGGCTTGATAATAGAGCTCATCTTGGAGTTTCGAGGAGTAACTCCCCTAGTGGGGAGTGGATCCCGAAAGGGAACAGTGGTTCGGAGGCCAGCCAGGGGGAGAGAGCTTGAGGGAGGATGGTCGAGGGACAGTTATGAAAGAAAGTCGCAGAATTCAACCTGAGGTGAGGGGGACTAAGTGACCAACACCTGGGACTGGGAAAGTAGCTTAGAAAACACACACACACATGCACGCGCACACACACACACA
>NW_006470495.1:0-270 GCF_000325575.1 Pteropus alecto | reverse complement strand
AGAAAGGTGTTTGTTAAAATAAAATAAATTCTTTTCCTCCCTCGTTTTCTCGCTAGGTGCTCTCTCCCATATGCATGCATCATTGACAGCCAACTCTAAGCTATGACAGAAACTTTCTATCTCCACCTCTGACCTCTAGAGATCCACCTGTATCTCTAGGTGACCACTTATCTTCTCCATGTAGCTTGGCTGCCTTATATTCACCGTCTACTTAATATGTCTAAAGCTGGAATGGATCACCTTCCCCTGCATTCCCATGCTCCTTACCAT
>NW_006470494.1:0-270 GCF_000325575.1 Pteropus alecto | reverse complement strand
CGTCCCTATAAAGTAGTGGTTCTCAGACAGAAGTGACTGTGACAACCTTCATCACTTGGTGTATCCCTTAGACTCAAACGATGAATTTAACCCAGACCAGCACTTGCTTTATGAAAGAAGGAAATTATTCACCTATATGAAAGTCTGCTGTTCTCATTCATATCTCATTGTACATTTCACTCCTTATAAGGAAACAAGTGGGCAGGGCAATTTAGATGAGACAATAGAAAGAGAGAATATTTGTAGGATGATAACTACAAATTTCAGGGG
>NW_006470493.1:0-270 GCF_000325575.1 Pteropus alecto | reverse complement strand
AAAAAAAAATATCTAGACACATTTCTGTCATGCCTCATATAGAATTACAACATTCATATGTGACTAGATTTGCAAATCTAGTGCTACCTGCTTCCATTTCTGGCCTGAAAACAGCACACAACTCCAGAGGTTTTTCAGTGCAAATCTAAGCGCTTAAAAGCACTGCACATCTGAGAAGAATCGTAATGAAGCTTCTCTATATTCTTCTTCAACTTTTTCTGAGAAGTTTCATGGAATGATAAGAATTAGGACAGAAAAGATTTACAGTTT
>NW_006470492.1:0-270 GCF_000325575.1 Pteropus alecto | reverse complement strand
AATGTTTTCACTATCTTTGAGTTTTTAATACTCAAATCTTCATGGATATTTGTGTCACTCAATGTGAGGTTTGGGGCAGTTCCACCTCCATGTAATCTTCCTTAGTTCCCTTCTTTATATCAAATGCATAAGAGATGCCGCAAAACTGTTATTTTCCAGGAAATTTGAGATCTCCTCTCTGGCATATGATGTCAGTTTAGCTCACGGAAATTCTGGAAAAAATTCTCTCCAGGTGTGGATGTTTCCTACGTTGACAGATATGACTGAGCC
>NW_006470491.1:0-270 GCF_000325575.1 Pteropus alecto | reverse complement strand
TTGATTAATGTCCTAGAGAGGCTCACAGAACTCAGAGGAACATGTTACTTTTTAGATTGCAGGTGTTAAAAAACAAAATTCAACGGAGTAGATTTGAAGATCTAGTTGACTAATTAAGAGATTCATAAATCCAGAAGTATGGCGTCTAGAAGGGTGTTCTGAGGGGCTGTACAAAAATGGAAGGTTTTTATAGAAAGCGGGGGGCAGGGGCAAGGGAGCTATTAGCGAAAGAAAAGAAAATATTATTTTGGGGCCTGGACATCTTCTCTG
>NW_006470490.1:0-270 GCF_000325575.1 Pteropus alecto | reverse complement strand
GCAGCCTCTCAGCACGCAGCGGAACTGCAGCCGGGTGCTGATCTGGAGAGCTTCTGCCTCTCCAGATTCACATCACCCAGACCGTGCGACCCGCAGGAACTGCGACGGAGACTCGCTGATGCTCGGCGGAGCAGGGAAGCCTCTGCACGACCGCTCCGGGTGGCGCTGTTTATTTGACCTGGGTCTCTGCAGCCCACCCCTCCACCCTCACCCCCGCACCCCTCCCCCGCGCCTCCACACACACACACACACACACACACACAGAGCCGG
>NW_006470489.1:0-270 GCF_000325575.1 Pteropus alecto | reverse complement strand
AACACACAAGTGCCATTTTATAAAAGCTGATAAGATATTCCTTATAATCACATTTGCCATTATAAAAAAAAGGAAGTTTCTGGAAAACTTGTTCTCCTATCTCTACCATTTATTTTGCAATGCCCCCAACAAAGCCCTATCCCACACATGACCGCCGTCACAGCAGGGACGCCAGGCTGGCTTTGTTTGTTGGTGGCCCTCCGGCCCCTAGCTCTGGGTGTTTGTCGTTCCCAACGCCGAAGGTCCCTCTCCCACCCGGGTCTCCTGGCA
>NW_006470488.1:0-270 GCF_000325575.1 Pteropus alecto | reverse complement strand
CTGGCTCAGTCCGACCTACAAATCGACAGGCGGCCCCGGAATTACCCGCCCGTTCTGAAGCAGCGGTGACTCGGGGCTTGCCGCCTCCGCCTGCACCGTGCACCCTCCCGGCGCCCAGGAGATGGCGTCCTCGCGGGCCCTGCCTCCCCCTGCCTCCCCCTGCCCAGAGCGAGTGGCTTGCAAACGGGCCGGCCGTGGGGGAGCGGGAAGTAGGAAACCCTTGGGGCAGCCCTGACCTTGTGACAGCAGCATGTTGCCTAGTGACCCCCC
>NW_006470487.1:0-270 GCF_000325575.1 Pteropus alecto | reverse complement strand
GGACTGCAGACTCTCGTGGGGTAGGGACCCCCGTGTCTCCAGAGTCTAGCTCAGTCTTCGTTCTCGATAAGTACGTACCTAACAATAAAAGAATGAATGACTGAGTGAATCTTCAGGGCACACGGTGGATGCTCAGGAAGAACGGGGCGAGCGGACGAACGTAAACAAGATCGTGTCTGTTTCCGTGGTAATCACCTGACCTTAAGCCTTCGCCAACTCAAAACTGGATTTTTCACAGCGTCACCCGTACTGGTCCCTCTGCTTCGGCCG
>NW_006470486.1:0-270 GCF_000325575.1 Pteropus alecto | reverse complement strand
GGGCTGTCCCGCAGATCGGCCCAGGGCAGTGAACTCTGTTTTTTTATCCATAAAATAAGCAGACGCCTCAGAGCCATGGGAATTGTTGGTTTCCCGGGCGGTGTGCACGAGGCCCCCCGTTTCCTTTTCATGAGATGAAGGAGGGTTGAACCTTGGCCCCACCGGCATTTCACCAACGTCCGCGTCCACCTCAACGGCTGCCCGGGCGTCATGGTCGGGGCGTAAGAAAAGCAACGCCCTTAGCTTGGTTTCCGTGAGACAAAGTGACTG
>NW_006470485.1:0-270 GCF_000325575.1 Pteropus alecto | reverse complement strand
GTAAATGTTCAGAGTGTGGTCTCTCACCCACCACCCATACCCCCAGGTATCTGTCAGTGAGCTCGGCATCAGTTCCGTGCTCATTCTTACTCTGGGATGCGCTGATCTAATTGTTCTGGAAAATCGCTTTGACTTTTCTTACAGTGATCACCATTCCAGCGTGAACATACATACACCTCGATTTGTGTTTGGCCTTCGTTTTGCCAGGAGAAGCTGCATTTGCTTTCAGAAAGCATCTTTCCTTTCCACTGCCTATTTTTCCTTAGGAGA
>NW_006470484.1:0-270 GCF_000325575.1 Pteropus alecto | reverse complement strand
GTATAACAAAGGCTAACAGGTTGGTGTTGTTATTAGTCTTGTTTGTAGATAATGGAACTGAGGCACAGAGAAGTTAAGTGACTTGCCCATGGTCACACCTCTGGGGAGTGGGGAAGCCAGGATTTGAACCCGGACATTCTTCTTTTTTTGTTGTTTTTTAAATTGAGATATAATTCACACATCATAACCTTTGCCCTTTATAAATATACAATTCAATGATCTTTAGTGTATTCGTCAGTATAAGCAACCATCACCACTACCTAAATCCCA
>NW_006470483.1:0-270 GCF_000325575.1 Pteropus alecto | reverse complement strand
GTCTCCCTGTGTGCTTGTGTATGCTCTGCCTCAACTCTGTGGCTTTGCCTCATGGAAATCTGTGAAGGCCTTGCTTTTTAAATGCTTGTATAGGGTCAGTGAGATTATAGTAGACTCCAAGGATGTCTTCACCTGACGTTTTAAAAGATCAACCAAGATTACCTATGGGCATGTCTGGGATAAATGTCACATTACACTAAATCATGGAAGCTGGGACTTCGTAGAGGTTAAGCAGGAATCATACATTCTTAAAATATTAGACCTGTAGGA
>NW_006470482.1:0-270 GCF_000325575.1 Pteropus alecto | reverse complement strand
CTCTGGTCTGAGAGCACCCCAGTATCATTCAGGAATGACGGGAGAGGAATAGGAGACTTTAATCTGTGATGACAGGCCCCAAGTACATCTAGCTAAGTATAAGGAAGTTTCACATTTTCCTTCTCAAATTATCTGCCTCCAAGCCTAGAGAAACGACTTCGGGTCCAGTAGAGACCAGCCCTAGCCTCTGCAAAGTTCTGTTTCTGCAAGGCCACTCTTAACCAGCAGGTGGCAGCCCTGGGTAGGAATTGGAAGAGCATTCCTACCTCA
>NW_006470481.1:0-270 GCF_000325575.1 Pteropus alecto | reverse complement strand
TAGAGAAATGAAGAGTGCTTTTGACCTCAGGTGTATACATCGTTTTCCTCTGGTTTGTGGAATTAAGATGGAGGCAAAGATCGAGCTGGATGAACAGGAGATAAAAGGCTCGTTCCCCAACGAGGGGGGGAAAATTGGTTCCAGGTGACCACAGAGTTGTCAGGCTTCAGGACTCGGCGGTGATGGAGGAAGTTAAACCAGTTACTGCTGGGAAAACAGTGTCCTAGACGGTCAGGGTCCCTCACGTTTTTCAGGGTGAGATGGTGGGAC
>NW_006470480.1:0-270 GCF_000325575.1 Pteropus alecto | reverse complement strand
CTCTCAAAGGTTCACAAAACCTAAACAAGCAGCAATTGTCCTCAGTGTGCTCCCTACTTCTTGCTGAGTGGCCCCCAAGCTCAACAATAATAATAGCTAGCCTTGGTATGTGGCTTGGCCTCTCAAGGCACTTCCAAGCCCAGAATGGGTGATGGCTATCTGCAGATTGCTTGATGGCTCATGCCAGGTGTCTCCAATGGGGCATAGGCTATGGTTGAACTTGGCCTGTGACAGGTCCCCTCTCAGGAGGCCCTGGCCTGCATGCCAGGT
>NW_006470479.1:0-270 GCF_000325575.1 Pteropus alecto | reverse complement strand
AATGTCTAACCAGTGTACTGTGTACTTGAAACTAACAACAACAGCAAAAAAGGTGTAAGTATAAGCATGTTTGAATTCAGTATCTAAGACCTGGAGCTGTACAAATGTGTGAAAAATCTCCTAACTGAAGTCAGTTTAACTCTCTGGAACACTGCCAAGAATCTGAGGAAGAAAAAAAGACCTAGGAAAAGCACGCATAAATATATGGACACAAAAGCCCATAAATATATGGGCACAAAAGCCGGTGCATAGGACAAGTTCCCACCTCTT
>NW_006470478.1:0-270 GCF_000325575.1 Pteropus alecto | reverse complement strand
AAAAAAAAAAGAGCATTTAATAAAACTGACAAAATATTCTACCTTTATAATAGTTACAGTCAATATACATGCATATGCTTGATATCTGCATCTTACTTCCTAGGATCTCAACTTGTTTATTTTAAAAATAAAAAAACATGGGGGGACAGTTTATTGTAAAATGTGAAGCAGCAGTTATTCAAGCATGTGAGTTTCTGTTTTATATTCCTAGCCAGAGCACAAAATGAGTGAATACTCTCATCAACGCCCTTGAGATTAAAAAAAAAAAAA
>NW_006470477.1:0-270 GCF_000325575.1 Pteropus alecto | reverse complement strand
GAGATCAGAAATCTGATATCGAGGCCTTGGCAGGTCTGCGTTCCTTCCGGGGGCTTCAGAGAGAATCCACTTGCTGGACTTTTTCGGAGGCTGCTTGCGTTCTGTGGCTCGTGGCTCCCTTTCTGATGTCACTCTGACATCTGCTTCCATTGTCACACCTCCTGCTACTAACTCTGATCCTCCTGCCTTCCCCTTAGAAGGACCCTTGTGATGACACAGGGCCCACCTGGATAGTCGTGGATCATCTTCCCATCCCAAGATCCTTAACGT
>NW_006470476.1:0-270 GCF_000325575.1 Pteropus alecto | reverse complement strand
CCTCCTGGCCCGGGGAGGACGGGGGTTCCGCCCACGTGAGACCCCGGAGCCATGGACTGGGTCGGAGCCTGCCCCGTCCCTCCCGGCCTCCTGGGCGCACATGGTTCGGCAAGCGTGAGAGCAGGTGGAGCCACAGCGGGGGGTCCAGAGGCAGGCAGAGCCCGCCCCTCCTCCCCCCTCCCCAGCCAGGCTCTGCACCAGGTGTCCTGGTGCCCCGCCCTCCTCTAGGGGACTTGGGGAGGTGACTGCGACCACCCCAGTGCCAAGCGA
>NW_006470475.1:0-270 GCF_000325575.1 Pteropus alecto | reverse complement strand
CCCGCCATTCCTGTGGCTGAGTAGATGGAGCTGGCACTGGTGGACCTCGGCTGCTCAGCGCCCAGACCTCGCTGCCCCAGAGCTAGCTCCAGGACAGGGGGGACGCAGCTGTGCCCGGGAGGCTGTGTCGCTTTGTCAAGTGACAGTTACAAAGGCAGCTTCCCGTTAAGTCAACTCTTAGGCGTGTTCTGTCGTCTGCAGGGCAGCCGGCCACGGGCTGGGCTGACGGGGAATGACAGCCATGCCGCGGGAGCCCAGCCCCCCGGAGGC
>NW_006470474.1:0-270 GCF_000325575.1 Pteropus alecto | reverse complement strand
CCTTTCAAGATGTTCAGAAGCCCTGGTGTCCTTCCGGTTTCGCCTTCCCCATTTGTCCCTCCTGAAGCACTGACGCCATCTGGAAAACTCCCCTGGAGGCCTGTGCATAACCACGGCGGGGACATTCCTTCACCTCTCCCCCGGGTGAGCGCTCCCTTGCCTCCCTCTTTCTCGTTTTGCCCCCGTATTTTGGTGGAACACATCCCCCAATAGCTTCCTGTAAAAAAGTGCATTGGAGGCAAATTTTTTGACACTCGGACATCCTGAAAA
>NW_006470473.1:0-270 GCF_000325575.1 Pteropus alecto | reverse complement strand
AGATTGAGAAATGGACCAGGTAGGAGTGGTGGGCTATGATCCAAATCAAGAAAGACAGCACCTTTACAACGAAGAAGCACATAAAGATGATGAACATCGTGCTAAGGGTGATGTTCAATGTCAGACCTCTTAATGGGCCAGAGAATAACACTCATTGCTGGCTGTATATGCTGTAGTGAATGAGCAAAGGGCTGTAATTACAATATGCTCACTACTTGCTATTGTTTTTATTTTGATATTCAACTATAGTAGTGTTTTAAAAGTTAAATG
>NW_006470472.1:0-270 GCF_000325575.1 Pteropus alecto | reverse complement strand
TAGGTCTCAGTGGCATCTTCTTCCCGGTGACGCCGGGGGAGGGGCGCGTAGGGTCCTGCTCTAGGTGCAACCTCATCCCAAGGCCAGGAGGTCCAGTTGGGGCGCCAGCTCTTGTGAATGTACTGTGACCCGGGAAAAAATTCTGCACTCTCGATGGGGGTTGGATCTCACCAGAAAAGTTCTTAAAAATCCGATTTCTGCACCACACCCTGAAACACCGAGGTGCTGAGGTTCACTTGGGCTCCAGTAAGAACATTTTAATAAGCGTTT
>NW_006470471.1:0-270 GCF_000325575.1 Pteropus alecto | reverse complement strand
GCAGCAGCTATCGCTTTAAGATAAGTAAGCCTTTACCCTTAAAACGCAGATTTTCTTTACACAGTGACTCTTCACAAACGACTTGGGGTCGGCGTGAGTCTGTTGGCCCTGACGCTGGCTGAGGTCACCCTGGACACACGGCCCTGCTCGGGTGAGGGAGGTCTTCAGCGAAAGGCAAGCGTAACGTGTGGGCGGTCGGTAAAAGACCCACGACTAACATAAACGTCCCTTTGACCGACACGGGGCTTCTGCAATGGGAGGACGCTGGGG
>NW_006470470.1:0-269 GCF_000325575.1 Pteropus alecto | reverse complement strand
AGGGGGAAGGATTTGAGGTGCTTGGGCTGGTTAGTACTTGCAGGATGGGTAGGATACAGGTTAATAATAATGATAATAATATCACAACAGCAATGAGAAGGAGGGGTCAGCAGCCAGAGGGAGCCCCCAGGCTAATGGTGCAGGGGAAGAAGCCGAAACTCTCTGGGGGCGGCGAGGAGCGTCAGCGGCCGAGGGGATTTGTGACAGGTTGGGTGGTTGGGTGTCGGGCGCACACAGCAGAGCAGACACCCTTTACGTGACTGGCGTTT
>NW_006470469.1:0-270 GCF_000325575.1 Pteropus alecto | reverse complement strand
TGGCAAACTTTGGGGGTAAAGCTAGGACTGTAATTTGTTAGTTATCTTGGGGTAAACATTGCAGCCACAAGCCCAAGTATTGTCGGGGCAAAAGGGAAATGGGTTAACATTAATTCTATCCTAGAATATTTTAAACAGCCTTTAAATCTCTTCATAATATTTTTCATTTAAAAAATCACTACTATTTGGAGCCACTGGTCAGATGGCATAGAAGGAGGATGCTGTACACGCTTCCTCTCGCAATCACACCAAAATTATAACGAAACTACA
>NW_006470468.1:0-270 GCF_000325575.1 Pteropus alecto | reverse complement strand
AGCTCCTGTGAGTTGCCGTAAGGAGGAGCAGAGACGTGGTGAGAACCCAGATGACAACAGGGACTCCGGGCTGGGATTTAATTTTGTCGATGGGACAAGGGTTTCTAAGGCATGCGTGTGTGTGTTGATGACAAGACAACGGCTCGTGGGGGAGACACTGTTTGACATTGTGGTCTTTGAGATGGGAAGGGGCCGGCTTCAAGAACGCCAGTGGAGAAGCTGGTCTTTGGCAGAAAGAGAGCTGGTCCGTGTACCAGGAGGGAGCACACG
>NW_006470467.1:0-270 GCF_000325575.1 Pteropus alecto | reverse complement strand
AGCAAGAGGATTGACTGAAAGTTCTCTTAAGAGACCGTCAGATCCCTAGATATCCTTCCTATGCCGCAAGATAACTGTAGCAGGTGGCACTATCTTCTCTAATCTGCATCCCTCCCTTTGCCACGCGATCTTGTTCTCGCTGCCGCTAGAAACAGAATGTGAATCTGCACCTCACTGATGCTGCGTTTGGCCAGTGGAATGTGGGCAGCAGTGACAGGAAACAAGTTCTGAACCTGGGCCTTAAGAGACATTGTGTATTTCCTCTTGTCC
>NW_006470466.1:0-270 GCF_000325575.1 Pteropus alecto | reverse complement strand
TGTGAAATTAGAGCAATTTATATTCACTCATTTCATGAACTGTTCCTCGAGCGCATTCTGTGTGTCGGGTGCTGTCTCAGAAGCGTCTTCTGAAAGCGCGGGTGGGTAGGGTAGGGGCGAAGTGCAGACGGCCCACAGGGACTGGTTCCCTGCTCGTGCGAGGAGGGTGGCCTCAGGGAGGGGAGGGGCACCGCGGGGAGGGTCGTTGTGACATCTGTTTTTGCTGCAGGTCCCTTGCTTGTACATACGCTTTTCAGGGATACTTGGTTT
>NW_006470465.1:0-270 GCF_000325575.1 Pteropus alecto | reverse complement strand
TTAATATTAAGTACTGAAATAATAGCTTATTATAGTGAGATTCCTGGATTATTTTTATCTCCTTCCACTTACATAACTATATTTACTCAATTATAGCTTTCACCCTAAGAATACTGTATTTTCTCAAACCCTTGGTCAATCTAACATTTAGGAATAGTCAATTATTGTTTTTATTAAGTCATTCTTATGACAATTGTCTTTGTTGAAATTATTGTGCTACTAAAAACTTTTTTTTTTTTTAAGAAAAGCCCTTTCTTAATTTTCTATGTT
>NW_006470464.1:0-270 GCF_000325575.1 Pteropus alecto | reverse complement strand
TAGTCTCATTCATTTACTTTTGCTTTTACTCCCCTCTAAATCCAAGGTACGTGATTTTAGTGCCTATGTTTTCTTCTGTGAAATTTATAGTTTCAGATGTTGTATTTAAATGTTCGATCCATTTTGAGTTAATTTTGCTGCGTGGTGAAAAATAGCAGTTTAGTTTCATTCTTTTGCGTGTGCGGTTTCCAAATTTCCCAGCATCATTTATTGAAGAGGCGTTCCTTTCTCCATTGTATGGTTTGGGCTCCTTTCTTGAAAATTATTTGC
>NW_006470463.1:0-270 GCF_000325575.1 Pteropus alecto | reverse complement strand
ACACCACCATTTTAAAGTTAGGAAACGCTTTATAGTTATTAAGTCTGATTCTTGAACAAAAAAAATCAGTGTAATTAATCTATGTTTTCAGCCACGATAAATAAGTGATCCTTGGTCTCTTGTACCAATTTTGAAGTAATGGAAATGTGCTTAAGACAATGCTAAAAATGTGAGAAGGAGAAAGGGAGGGAAGGAGAAAGCAAGTCTCTTCTTCCTACTGAAGTCTGACTGTTTTGAACTTTAAATGTTGAATACTCATCATTTTCCTTG
>NW_006470462.1:0-270 GCF_000325575.1 Pteropus alecto | reverse complement strand
AAGACAAAAATTATACTCAAAATTAGAAATGAAAAAGACATAACAATCTACAGAAATACACAGGACTATAAGAAACTATTATGAAAAATTACATGCCAGCAAATTAGATAACATAAAAGAAATGAATAAATTTCTAGAAACCTACTAAGACTGAATCAGAAATAGGAAATTTGAACAGACTAGAAATGAGCAGAGACTGAATCAGTCATCAAAAGCCTCCTAACACAGAAAATCCCAGGAACAATGGCTTTACTGGTGAAGTCTATCATA
>NW_006470461.1:0-270 GCF_000325575.1 Pteropus alecto | reverse complement strand
CCTGGAAATCACTTCTCCTCGTGAGCCTGAGGAGCGCTGCTGCCCCTGTCCCTCGGACGGGATCCGGCTCTGGATCACGGAGACGTGTGAGCATCGTTCCCGTTCTCATAAGGTCACCTGGAGGGTGGCATCCAGCCATGGCCACTCCGCGGAGCCCCGGCCCTTCCCCACCCGGCCACCGAGCGGTCACCGCCACCCCTGCACCCCTCCGCGCTTCCCACAGGGCATGCAGAACGTGCCACCCAGGCCCCCCGTCCAGAACTCAGTGGA
>NW_006470460.1:0-270 GCF_000325575.1 Pteropus alecto | reverse complement strand
GCATCATTTAGATTTGTGACATATCTGGTCCTCACAACCACTCAATTGACTAGGAAGGATTTTGGGCCCCCATTTTACAGAGAAGAACATCGGGGTACAGAAAGGTCAAACGCCTTCTCAAAAGTTTAAGAGCCAGAATTTGAATCCGGGCAGGACAGCCCGGGTCCAGAGCCCACACGAACACGAAGCCGTCAGTTCTTACCACCCCGTCCATCATCTCATAGCAGGTCAGAACTTCCCCTCCATTAAACACGTCGTTCTAGAATGTAC
>NW_006470459.1:0-270 GCF_000325575.1 Pteropus alecto | reverse complement strand
GGGACCACGTGAGGAGGTGCAGCAATAACCAGAACAGGGAGGAGGCAGCCAGGCTGTCGGCACCGCTGCCGGAAAGCGGTCATCCTCGGAAGCTCCGTGGGTGGTGAGGAAGAGGGGTGCGGATGGCATGGGAGCGTCCGCCCCGGGCAGGCGGGCTGCCACGGACGACGGGCCGCCTTGCTTGTGTCCCGTCGTCACATCGAAGCAGCGGCAGGACCGCCCTTGGGAGCCTCTGTGCTCCGGGCGCACGGTCTAAGCTTAGACACGCTC
>NW_006470458.1:0-270 GCF_000325575.1 Pteropus alecto | reverse complement strand
GACAGGGTCAGGCTTGTTCAGGGTGGCATGGCTGTGAACGAGAAGTGATTTCTTAACGCGTGCCCAGGGCATCTTTACAGAAGGGAAGAGGGTGAATGCCGGGAATACAAAGTGACACGTGATTCCCACAGGAGCACCAGCGTTCATCTTGAGAGCACGCTGGCAGCCTGCTGAGTGTCCGGTGTCAAAATCTCTACCCGCCCTTCTTTTGGGACCTACAGCTCAGGAAACAGAACAGTTGACTTACAGAGAAGAACCTCCTGGAGAAGC
>NW_006470457.1:0-270 GCF_000325575.1 Pteropus alecto | reverse complement strand
GAAGACATGAAAAGCACTTAGAAAAATACCTGACAGATAATAAGAGTTCAAAAAAAGTTAGCTATTTTTTAAAAAAATAGTATAGATAGGGTAGAGAAAAATAATTAAAAGATAAAACAAAAACTTGAGTATTTGATTATTAAAACATCAGTGACAAAAAACTTGGATTGGAGTCTCTGCTTGAAACCTCCAATAAAAAGGACTTCATTACTTTCTAGGGTAGACTATACCAAGGTTAGACCAAAGATTTTCTCTTAGGTTGAGCTGAAA
>NW_006470456.1:0-270 GCF_000325575.1 Pteropus alecto | reverse complement strand
CGAGCATCTAAACTCGATATCCTAAAATAACCTCAAGGGAGGATCAGGCTGGTGGCGCCTAGACTTTCAACACGCAGTCATCTGGTGGCATTGATTCAGGCCCCCGCACTTCACATTCCTCCAAGTGGGCAAGAGAACGGAACCAGCGCTCCTGGCAGAACCGAACCAGCGCTCCGCGGGCGGGGCCGCCTCTTGTCTGTGCCAGACGACAGAGGCCATGGGCCAGGGCCGGAGGGTTGATTCCCTCCCTTCCCGCGCCTGGTTTTCCAT
>NW_006470455.1:0-270 GCF_000325575.1 Pteropus alecto | reverse complement strand
CATTTCCTCTTTCCTCCCATGTGCCACACACGTGCACACATTGGACATTCTACACATATTTTGTGTAATTTGCGTCATCAGCATTTGTGTCTGGAATGGGTTTTTAGCTCCATCGTTTTCTCTGTCCTTCACACCCTGCCATTTCCAGCACTCTCTGGCTCTTAGAACAAACTCAATAAATATCTGTCGAGTGGATGACACGTTCTAAACGGGGAGTCCCAAGTCCTGGCAATTTTCTGTCTTCCTTGATCCTTGGAGGACCTGTTCTGT
>NW_006470454.1:0-270 GCF_000325575.1 Pteropus alecto | reverse complement strand
TCTGGGCAACATTGATGTCTGCATGGTGCATTTGTAGAAGCAAAAGTTCCATCTTCTGTCTCCCCAAAACTTCCTTCCCCAGCAGTAACTACTGCTAAAAACTTTCTGCATGTCCTTATAGACTGCTCCTTTTGTATATAGTAATAGATGTGTGGACAGAGATACACAGATAGTTGTTTTGTTTCCTCCGGCATGTTATTATGAAAACTTTCTAATATACAGATGAAAGAATTAAAGAATGAAGCCCCTTATAACCGCCTACATTCTAGA
>NW_006470453.1:0-270 GCF_000325575.1 Pteropus alecto | reverse complement strand
GAGCAGAGAGAACGCTGAGAAGATCACAGCCTGTGAATCAAGTAACTGAGAAGTCAGATGATCGAGGGGAGAAAACCATTTATAGAATAGTTTTGTGCAGATTGGAAACTCAAGAGTGAAGAAGTTCAGCTAGCTCATTTATTTTATTTTGCATGGGTACTATATTTTAAAATAGGAATAAAATGAATATTTGTAATAGCAGCATAGACACAACTTTATGTCAAAAGGGTTTCTTAGTGTAATATTTCTGTAGGCATTTATGTTGGGGGG
>NW_006470452.1:0-270 GCF_000325575.1 Pteropus alecto | reverse complement strand
AATTACACTTTGACACTACATGCCACACACAGTGGCTTTATGTTTTCTTTGGCAAAGAGAGACTGTATAGGAAAGCTAGTAGTGTGTCACTACTACAAACTACAAAGAACCTGTAACTATATTACTACCTGCTCATGTAATCTAGGCTGACAGCAAGCTCAAGAGCATGGTTGTCAAGACACATTCCCACCAGCTCTTTGGAACTGAAAACAGGACACGTCAAAGATATCTACAGCTATGTCACATTGGGAATGAGCATCAGTCATGTCA
>NW_006470451.1:0-270 GCF_000325575.1 Pteropus alecto | reverse complement strand
GAAGGAGCTGTGAGATGGCCACTCTCATAAGCATACTTCCAGGATTAATCTATGTCCTCCTAATCAATGAACAGATCTATATTGAAACGATGATTATGTGGAATGATACCAATGTGGCTTTCATTTACAGTTTTCTTTTCACTAAATGTTATATATACAGAACAGAATGGGTCTAAAGAAAATTCAGACTTAAATGATGACAAATTGATTAGGATTCTTAATTATTCAACAGATGTATACCAAAAGTTCAGATAGCTCTCTCTGGGAGGC
>NW_006470450.1:0-270 GCF_000325575.1 Pteropus alecto | reverse complement strand
AACCCCAGCACATCACAGTCTGGAGCTGAGGAGAGCCAGTGTCTGTCCCAGGAGGTGTGGTGGGAGCTCATGCCCAGCAAGCAGAGCCCCCATCCCACTTACACCCCATCACCTCCTTCGCCCTGAGTGTCTGGGGCCGTGGCCAAGGACCCCTTCTGTGTGGCTGTGTGCCCAGCCCATGACACGAGGAACTGGACGGGTTAAGTTTGCTTAATCCCAGAGCAGACCATGCTCCCAGACTGAGAAGGTCTTAGCATCTAAACGAGAGAG
>NW_006470449.1:0-270 GCF_000325575.1 Pteropus alecto | reverse complement strand
GACATTTTTATTCAATTGTGATAAGGGCAGTTACTATTTATCCAGCATGGTACTGGATTCCGGACACTGTGCTAGATGTTCTCTATATATTATCACAGTAATCATCACTGCTTTTCGAAGTAAATCCTTGAGTAGTTATTGTAGCAAGAGATAAGCTCATTGAGTCTTTGTCTGAAAATAGCTTTATTTCATCCTCAGTCTTGAATTCTAGTTCAGCTATAGAATTTTAGATGACAGTTCTTTTTCTTCCAGCTTCTATTGTTTTGAGAA
>NW_006470448.1:0-270 GCF_000325575.1 Pteropus alecto | reverse complement strand
ACCTTCCTGCGAAGGGCTCTGCTTGTCCTCAACCCTCACCATCCACCAGCGAGACTGGCTCTGTCACTAGACAAGAGAAGAGACGTGGACCCCTCTCCCAAACTGTGTCGTGAACCGTCACCCCCTCGTCCTTTCCTCTGAAATTCCTTCCCCTCCGTCCCCGTCCCCACGGAGATCTGCATCAGCCGTGGACCTCGGTGCTTTGGGGCGATCGGTTCTGTGCGTGCGGCGCCCGAGCTAGACATTGACCTGAAACGTTACTCAATGTGA
>NW_006470447.1:0-270 GCF_000325575.1 Pteropus alecto | reverse complement strand
CGGAGCCTCCACACCCATGCGGTCAGTGGGCCTGCAGCATCCGCTCACGCTCCTGGCAAAGCCCTGCAGTGAGGGACCAGCCTTGTCTCCCAGTGGGTGAGGCGTCTTGAGGACCTGGCCCCCGAGCGCCTCAGATGGCAGGAAACTCATTTAGCATCTCTGGGCCTCGGTTTCCTAAAATCTGAGGTGTTTTTCAGGTTCTCGTGTGATGTTGCCACAAGATCACGAGCACATTGTCCCCTGTAAGCTGCAGGGAGACAAGCCCGTGTG
>NW_006470446.1:0-270 GCF_000325575.1 Pteropus alecto | reverse complement strand
ACCACTTCTAGGCTTGAGTTAGTGCAAAGAGAGCGAGCTGTGTGGGGAGGGGACGCGTCCTGAGTATAACTCTTAACGGATGTATCAGCCCACAGCTGTCCCAGAGAGAGGAGGCCAGAAGAGTAAATACTCTGTCCTCACTCTCTTCTTTCCCACATTGCTTACTGACAAGAGAAGGCAAAAGGGTCTGCTAATGCAGTCTATATTAGTCAGACTTCTGGGGAGAGAGCAGGATGGATACATGTAGAGAAGGGACTTGCAGAAAAAAAA
>NW_006470445.1:0-270 GCF_000325575.1 Pteropus alecto | reverse complement strand
GGCGAATCAACCCCGGGTGAGAAATTCAGTGACACAAAAACGATCTGTGGTCTCCTGGCTGCCCAGCCCCCAGCCGCCCGGGGCCCTTCCCGGAGCCTAATCCGAAATACGCTGCAGGGGCTTTCGACCTCGGGATGGCCGACATCTGGGGCCGGGTCCCTGTGGGTCCTGCAGACCTCGACCTCCCCACATTCAGTACCAACAGCAACCCCCCCAACCTGTGACAACCAAAACATCCCCAGACAGGCAGAGGCCACCACTCTAACACCG
>NW_006470444.1:0-270 GCF_000325575.1 Pteropus alecto | reverse complement strand
GAGAAGTGCTGGCGAGGATGCAGAGAAAAGGGAATCTCTGTACATAGTTGCTGGAATTGCAAATTGTTACATCCACTATGAAAAAGAGTTTAAAGCTTCCTAAAAGAATTGCACTCGATTGCACAGCTGGGTATTTATCCAAAAAAAAAAAAACCCAAAACACTAATTTGTAATGATTTATGCACCCCTATTTTCACTGCAGTGCTATTTATAATAGCCAAGACATGGAAGTAATCTACGTGCCCATCAATAGATGAATGGATAAAGAAG
>NW_006470443.1:0-270 GCF_000325575.1 Pteropus alecto | reverse complement strand
AAGAAGTTGCACTTTTCCGAAGCTTCTTAAACCTCGGGCACCTCATTTCGCTTAACGGCTTGGGGGGAGGGGTCATGTCGACTTAAGGTGCCTGCTTGCGTTCTAAACTTAACGCGAGCGGAAGCGTTCAGGGAGTCGGTCAGCTGCCTCAGCACGTGTTAGACACCCAGGGACGCAGTGCGGCCTGACGGGACCTGCCCGGGGCTCCGATGCACCTCCTCCTGCCTGGGGGCCCGGAGCGGGCCCCTCGCCTCTGGCTCTCAGGCGTGT
>NW_006470442.1:0-270 GCF_000325575.1 Pteropus alecto | reverse complement strand
TGCCTTGGCACATTTTGGTCCCCTCGGCCTGGAACGTCCCATCTCTGCTGGCTCGCCTGGAAACGTCTACTTTGTCTGCGAGGCTGAGCTCAAGAACTTCTCTCAGTGTTATCTCCCTGATCCTCTAAACCAGCACTAAACATCGTGTACTGAGATGATGTTCTATAATCTGCATTGTTCGGTCCAGTAGACGCTGGCCACATGTGACCGTTGAATCCTTGAAATGTGACTAGCGCAACTGAGGAACTGAATTCTTAATTTTATTTACAA
>NW_006470441.1:0-270 GCF_000325575.1 Pteropus alecto | reverse complement strand
GCCGACCCGCTGCGGCAGCGGACGATGCAGACGGCGACGGGAAATTAGAACACGCCGCGGACGAGGCATGGACTTGGAAGAACGTAATGCGCACAAACGAGCAGACGAAGCCGGACTTCGAGGTTAAGGGCGTTCGAAGTGACCGATCCGGGACCGTTTCCCGCCTCGCCCTCTCTTCCCGGCCTGCTCTGCCGCCACCTCGCTCTCAGCCTTGGGTGTCACAAAACTTCTGCAGTCCCCGTGCAAGATCGGCCGCTTCCTACCATTTTA
>NW_006470440.1:0-270 GCF_000325575.1 Pteropus alecto | reverse complement strand
CATTTCTAGATCAGTTTTGATCAATTAGTTTTGTTTCTCTTGTGGATATATTTTCTGGCTTCTTTGCATGCTTGGCCGTTGTTGATTGCATGCTGAACTGTGAATCTGGCCTTGTTCACATTTATCCAACACAAGGGTGCTAGTGACTGGTTTATACATACGTACTATTCAGCTCTGTTCTGCGTCTCAGGTAAAATTCTGAGAAACAGTATGATCTTTCTGATTTTGCTTGTAAAGTTTGTTAAGTGGGTGCAAAGCGGCATACATCTG
>NW_006470439.1:0-270 GCF_000325575.1 Pteropus alecto | reverse complement strand
TCCGTGACGGGCTGAGCCCAGTGTCCTGGACACTGCTGGACAGCGGCATCCATCTGCCCTGCACAGGGGGATGTGTGATGGGGAAGCTATCATCGGGGACACTCAGAGGGGGCTGTGTGACGGGGAAGCCACCATCGGGGACACTTCCCCCTCGTGCTACACAGGGGGTTATGCTTCCTTCAGTTTGCATATTTAGAGCTGACTGATGAGCTGAGGCGAAGCCACCACTGTCACCAAGGTGGAGCCCAGGAGCCCTGACTCCGTCCCTCC
>NW_006470438.1:0-270 GCF_000325575.1 Pteropus alecto | reverse complement strand
TGCAGTTTCGAGCCCAGGTCCTGCCCCTCACTCGCCCGCAGCCCTCAGCCGAGGAGCCTGTGCCCCACTGCAAAATGGGGCAGTGACGAAGCGTGTGCAAGGGAATGGGCCGCCCACCGCGGAGGGAGCCGGGTGCCGTGCCTGGCCCACGGTGACAGCTGGCCCCTCATTTCCTCTGTGGAGTCCAGGCTCAGGCAGCGGGGGGAGGCCACCCCCCACCCCAGTCCCTCTGATGTGCTCCAGCAGCCAGGCAGCTCCCGGGGGAGTTGA
>NW_006470437.1:0-270 GCF_000325575.1 Pteropus alecto | reverse complement strand
GGGTTTGCTTATTTCTGTGGGAGCCCTGGATAGCTTCTGTCAGCATCTGGCATTTAGCCTGATTTTTAAGTTGTTCACTTTTTGTTTCCTCTTCTCTATTATTGAAAACTTTAAAGGCAGCACTTAGGAGTTCCATTTGTAGGGTTTGAGAGCCATCTTCCAGCGTCTTTAATTTGCATCTGATGTCAGGAGCCAAATGAGAAAAGAAATGAGTATGTAGGAAGAGGCCTTCCTCTGAGGAAGGGTCTAGTTTAGTGTATTTTTGGAGAG
>NW_006470436.1:0-270 GCF_000325575.1 Pteropus alecto | reverse complement strand
GATAATAAGCATCATGGAAACTGCCCCAGGCAAATGGGAACATGTGCTTACCCTCCACACAACCCCTCTATTCTGAATCATGTAAGATCAGTGCCTCACATGGCATGGTTGCTTGATCTCCAGTACCAGAGCATGAGTGTGGGACAAGGATCTTTAGTAAAAAATTATCTGAATCCCAAGAAATCTGTCAGGTGGTCATCAAGATGCGGAGTTAACAGGACACTGGACACAGAGAAAACACAATAGAGCACACAGATCTTGTTTTCAGAT
>NW_006470435.1:0-270 GCF_000325575.1 Pteropus alecto | reverse complement strand
CACCTCTGCCCCGCGAAGCACAGCAGGAGAAATGATGGTCATAGAGGGGGTACCTAGACCTCTGTCGTCTCTCTGCCCTGGGACTTCCCACTGGTCTCTGCCGCCGACCTTACGGCCGCGCCCTCAGCCCCGCGGCCAGCTTCCTTACGCTATCTGGAAAACGTACCCATACAATCGTTTGGGTTCTAAGTGGGTGGCGAAATATCAGATGAGCGCTGGTCCCTGGGGAAAGGCAACCTCGACATCTGCCCCTCACTCTGGGACATCCGG
>NW_006470434.1:0-270 GCF_000325575.1 Pteropus alecto | reverse complement strand
TCTGCTCTCCCAATCCCTCTATGTGTTCACCAACATGGAAACTTCATAAATTCACCTCTATATCATTGAACATGTTATGTGCTATTTGGAACACGCAATATACTTACACAAATATTTGTGTGTGAATGTGTGTATATGAGTGTGCGTGTATGTGTGTTTAGATGGAGTACAAAATTGAAAATCAGACAACAAGCTCTTTCAAGTGCCATGAAAAAGACAGTCCACGCTCTAATCCTTTTTTTTTTTTTCAGCATGTATCAAATAGCAGAA
>NW_006470433.1:0-270 GCF_000325575.1 Pteropus alecto | reverse complement strand
GTTGTAGCTTCAGCACTAAGAATGTTCCTGGCACATAGGAGGTGCTCAACAGTAATTCTAGAATGAATAATAAATGAATAAAACCAGGCAACGGTACTATTTGAGTTATATCCTATATTCTTTTCTGGCTACTGTTATTTTTTTTTGGCGGGAAGGGGAGGGGGGGGCTGCTAATGGGCCTGCTTTTTGCATTCTACCCTGCTTCTAATCTGCTGGTAGCTGAAAACCAAATAATAAAAAAACTTTTAGATATTTTTGCAGAGCAAGTAC
>NW_006470432.1:0-270 GCF_000325575.1 Pteropus alecto | reverse complement strand
GGTGGTGACTGGCTCCTGGAAGGAGAAGGGGGCTGTGATTCTCAAACCCAACAAGTGGTCACCTGTTTTTGACCTTCGTCATGTCCTAAAACTCACCCGGCAACAAACCTGAGCTGAGCAGAACCGTTTATCATCTTTATCTGTCCCTCTCAGTGTGAATATTCACGTATTTCTCAGCGGAACTATTAATGACTCCGAGACACAGCCGGATTCCGCTGGGGGCCTATCCAGCAGGCACCCCACCGCCCGGCCGCCAGCCCCGAGTGCGCA
>NW_006470431.1:0-270 GCF_000325575.1 Pteropus alecto | reverse complement strand
TAGAAATCTATAATCACTTTCTTAAATCTGTGCCCTTTTACATGGAAAATTTGAATACAACTTCACTTTTGTTAAATATGCAACCGCTTGATATCAAAAATGTCCCTCTATCAGGTAGAAAATGTAAAGGGAAAGGAGTGTATGTGTCTGTGTCTGTGTGTGCGCGCACGTGTATGTGTGTAATAGAAAACCTAGTTAATAAGAGAAAACTTAATTCAAAGGAGGGCCAGCTGCATGGGCATGCAACCTGTATAGTCACTCACCTTGGGA
>NW_006470430.1:0-270 GCF_000325575.1 Pteropus alecto | reverse complement strand
AAAAAAAAAGAAGTGATCTGGGACTAATGACAGTTTTTTTCTTCCTTTCTACTGCTTACCTTCTAAATTTCTTTTTCTTGTCTTTTTATTGCTAGGACCTTATTGCAGTGTTGAATAGAAGTAGTGATCAGGCATCTTTATCTTGTTCCTAATTTTAATGAGTGCATTTAATTCACAGTTATGTTTTGTTCTTTCTAGTATTGAACCAACCTTGTATTCCTAGAATATCTATTCATTATTTTTTTATATTAGTACCTGTTTTTACCACCT
>NW_006470429.1:0-270 GCF_000325575.1 Pteropus alecto | reverse complement strand
GCTTGGGGCCTGGGAAGGGTTGGCCGACGCAGTCGGAATGAAGTAACTTTCCTACACACTTAAGGCCGGTCTTGGCCTTGAGCTTGCCCGCTACTCTGCAGCTGGCCCCCAGGGGTCTCACAGAGGACATTAGACCTGTCTAAGTCGGCGCGTCTGGTGGGGAGTGAGTTGCGGGGCTCCTTTCTTTCCCCCGTGTCACCGATGGCGCTCCTGGCCAGCGTTTCGTCGTTGTTCAGGTAAATGGAGTATTTCGACCGTGAATTTGGTAGA
>NW_006470428.1:0-270 GCF_000325575.1 Pteropus alecto | reverse complement strand
TGAACTCAGTTACTGAAGAGTCATTTTCCATAGTCGTTATCTGCAAGAGTGTGATCTGTGAGGAAATGACAGACAAATATCACATCAGGAAAGAACTCAGATCCTTTGTTTCTAGACATAGAACTTGTTCTCTTGAGGCTCAAGTGTGATTGTTGGGTTAGCGCTATGGTAGAAGAGCCAGAGTTTAACTTTCTTCTCTCATTTGTCTTTTTCTTTCATGTTTTCAAATCTCAACTGTAACTTGTTTCCTCCCCTGGGCTGACACAGGCC
>NW_006470427.1:0-270 GCF_000325575.1 Pteropus alecto | reverse complement strand
TGTTTAAAACTGACTTCCCATGTAGGCTTGCCTACAGGGAGGGAATGTGCTGGTGTGCCATCTGAGTATGCTGGGATGTACGACAGTGATAGCTGTCATTGTTAACGAGTCTGTTGGCACTGTATATCATGGGCTTGGCTAATGTGAGTCTGTCTCAGGGGGTCAGAGCTGCTCTTGATGTGCTTATAGAATCTGGTTTTAGAAACTGCAATGCTAAGCCACAGACTCTGGATCATAGCAAATTTGTCAAAGTAACAAATTCTACTTCAT
>NW_006470426.1:0-270 GCF_000325575.1 Pteropus alecto | reverse complement strand
TGGGTTGGAGGAATTTCCAGAAGCCTTGGCGTTATCAGCACCATTATAGGATTCTGAACGGGGAGACGGGACCCCTGGGCTATAAGCAGGGAGCAGCACTTCCTAATGCCGGCTCCTGCTCAGCAGATTCCTACCCAAAGCCTGAGCTCTCGCTGTAACAGAACAGGCTGTTTTACGCAGTCTTGTTATTCCTACCCAGCTGCAGACATGAGAACATTAGTTGGATAGCGAGCTATGAATCGACAGATGTGAGCTGGGGAGCCGTCGAGG
>NW_006470425.1:0-270 GCF_000325575.1 Pteropus alecto | reverse complement strand
AAAAAAAAAAAGCAAGACTGCACTGCTTATTTTAATTTAATTCCTGCTTTTTGTTTAAGGAGACTCTCCTAGAAAATTGGTGCAATACAGTGACGTGAAGAATTTTACATCGCCTTTATAATGTGCATAGCTAGTTAGAGGCTAATTTGAAACTACTTTCCATTCCCTAATTGATTCTGTTCCTCCTATTACTGAAATCTGAAAACACTTTTTCACTTTTGTTTCCTCCCCTCCTCTTCCCTCCCCTTTCTGCTTTTCTCCTCTCCTCTC
>NW_006470424.1:0-270 GCF_000325575.1 Pteropus alecto | reverse complement strand
CATCGTTGGGAATGGATGGGACACCGTGGGAGAGCGATCTTGGAGTAGGGCAGAAAGGGAAGACCCACAGGAGAGCCTAGAGAAACGCCGGCACCTCCTCTGGGTGGAGGGACCCGACAGTGAGGGCAACAGGGTCGGGGTGGGCGAGGGGAGAGGGGCTCCCGCGGGCCGGGCCTGGGACTCACTTGTTTTCGTCCCAGCCACCTGAGCATCCGGTAAATATTTCCCGAACAGGTGGACGGCGAGGGACTGGGCTGTGGGTTCAGGACG
>NW_006470423.1:0-270 GCF_000325575.1 Pteropus alecto | reverse complement strand
AGGCCTGTCTTTTCCTAACAAAAAGTAGAAGGGATCATGGGACACAAAGAACTCAGCCTGTCCTCTTCAAAAACTAGTAGATAGGAGAACTTAATCCTAAAGGCAAACTTTATGTAATCTGAGTCTTATCTAGAAACCTAGTACCTTGTCTCTGGCTTTTATTTCCTATTAGAAAATAGGTTGCTGACCTTGATGTTGAAGTTCCAATCCCTACTTCTATTTCCAGGAACTAGGTTGATAAATTAGTCCATGGCATTTCTATCTTTCTTC
>NW_006470422.1:0-270 GCF_000325575.1 Pteropus alecto | reverse complement strand
AGCAGGCACATCGCCCGCCATCCTCGGGGCTGGGCAGTGTCTCAGCTCAGGGGCTCGGGACGGGAGCAGACTTCTCCTTGGTAGACGGGGCCGCGGGGGGTGACTTTTGTTTTCTCTACTCAGCACGGCTCCCAGGGTTGCCCGGCCTGGTGGCAGCAGCCACTGGGCATCGGGGTGGTGCCATGGCCGGGGGGGACGACGGGAATGGAGGAAGTGGAGGGCGTTGTTTTATTCGGGGGGTGGAGAGGGGGCGAAAAGTGAGACTCGTGA
>NW_006470421.1:0-270 GCF_000325575.1 Pteropus alecto | reverse complement strand
TTGAGGAAAAGTTGGTGTGTGAGTTTGCTGGTAAACTGTCCCTTCCCCACTTTTAGGATATGAGGTACATCCATTAGGATCCTAACAGTAAATAGATGGCACTCCAGGTTGGGTCATTTGGGGAGAGTTTAATAAAGGGACATTTACAAAGCTGTTGGGCAAGAAGTGAGGAGGGTTTGAAGGGTCCTAGGTTTGAAGGGTCAAGTGGAGGGAGTGGCATGTGGAACCCAGAGAGAGGGAGCTGTGTGGGGAGCCTATGTGACAGGAGCT
>NW_006470420.1:0-270 GCF_000325575.1 Pteropus alecto | reverse complement strand
ACTGGAAGAGGAGACAGCCAGATACAGAGAACATATAAGTATGAATTTGGAAAACGAAATAAGGAAGATAGGGTGAGGAGAGGAAAGTTATAAAGGGGAGGAAAGAAAACTATACAGAGAGAAGATCAAGTGTAGAGGGAAACTTACAGAGCATGAGACAGAACAGCAGGTTGAGAGAGAGGGAAACTCTCTTTAATGACTACCTGGTCATCATCTGCTTCTCAAAATTGCTGTAGAGTCTTTAGGGTTTTCAATATAGAGAATCATGTC
>NW_006470419.1:0-270 GCF_000325575.1 Pteropus alecto | reverse complement strand
CACACACGCACACACGGCACACACGGCACACACGGTACACACGGCTCTGGGTTCGCATAACTCGAGGTTTCTCTCTACCGTTCTCTCCTTCGGCCATTGCGTTTCCCGCCCCCGAAAGATCTGATTTCCCAGAAAATAAAAAAAGTCTTCACCCAAAGACACACCAGAGAAGTGAAGTCAGATTACTGTAAAAAGTTTCACATGGCTGAGTCAGCAAGGAGGGCAGCTGGTGATCACTTCCTGTCCCCCACCTCCCGCCGGCCCCCCGCC
>NW_006470418.1:0-270 GCF_000325575.1 Pteropus alecto | reverse complement strand
TAGAGGAAATTAAGGAATTAAGTTTTATTAACATCCATGTACAGTTTTAGGCAGCCTCCTCTGAAACCATGCCAACAGAAGTGAGGTGCAACTTCACTACTGCCAAGTAGGGAGAGAAATCCAGGTAGGTTCCCCACTAAAACTCTGTTGACACCGTGGGTGTTAGAAGAGAAAGTTGAAATTTTAACACTGAGCAGGGGTGAGAGATGCCTAGCTCATTTTCATATATCTTTCCATTTTTCAGAATCACATATATATGTATATGTATGT
>NW_006470417.1:0-267 GCF_000325575.1 Pteropus alecto | reverse complement strand
GCAGAGGGAGGTAGCACAGTGAGCTGTGCAGGAGAGATGGACGCGCCTCTAGTAAAGTCGCAAGATCTTAAGAGCAGTGTGGTCTCTCGGTCTCTGTGTAGATGAGCGGGTGGGACATGCACACTGTGTGTGATGTTCAAAACACTGGAGATGTCTTTATACACAATGTGACATATGTAACATACACACACATTTACATATACAATATGTATAAATAATCCACGTGGTTTTTAGAAACTTAAGAGGAAAGGTCATTGTAAATGATCG
>NW_006470416.1:0-270 GCF_000325575.1 Pteropus alecto | reverse complement strand
AGCTTGTTCTGCTGCTCCAGGAAGCGCACCTGCCATTCAGGTTGGGGAATAAGGGTCAGATGTCTCCTGGTGCCCCAACACCAATTTGGGGTGTTGCTTTAATGTAAACTTTGAAAGTTGAAGCTCAGCATAGGTGAGACAGAGGAGGACAGTGGGAGACAAGGCAACTTCTAGATTTCCTGGTTATGATCAATGTCTGGATTTTCCTATTTAGGGATGCGAACAAGGGGTTGGGAAAGCTCAGTCCCTGTCATGGGTGAACTGAGTTAT
>NW_006470415.1:0-270 GCF_000325575.1 Pteropus alecto | reverse complement strand
AGTTGAAATTGACTCTGCAGCCTTACGTCGTGATTAATGAATCTAATGTGCATTGCTAATTCATAGTCCATCCCCAACCTCCGACTTCCAATTTTCTGGTCCAACTGATTTAAGCCAAATTAAAAGAGGCCATCATCACAAGTTCAGCTTTAATTCTTTATTAATTTTAATCATAGGCAGCCTTTGTATTGAAACCATAACGTATTATAAATGCGTTCACAGAGAGGGATAATATGTGGCGATGACATTTCTTGGGCCGTTTTTTTTTTT
>NW_006470414.1:0-270 GCF_000325575.1 Pteropus alecto | reverse complement strand
TGGCCCTCCGCAGCCCGCACGAGCTGTAGGGGTCCGGGGGGGCTGGCTGCCCCTGTCCCTGCCCCTGGCCAGGCACTGAGCCCTCGCCCGGGCTGCCCACTCCCAGCGCAGGGCTCCCGTTTCAGCCTCGGGCCGTCCTTCCTCTCTGTGTCCTCGGAGCCACCCCCTCTCCACTCTCCCCCCAGGACACAGAGCTCGCTCCCCGAGGGACCTGGCAGGAGTCAGAGCCGGGGACCCAGGGCCTCTCCGACTGTGCTCGTCTCAGCCTCC
>NW_006470413.1:0-270 GCF_000325575.1 Pteropus alecto | reverse complement strand
CTTCCTGCCCCTTTCCTGACAGGGACTCACCAGGCACTTCCCTCGGTGCCTATGGGGATCTGCTTGTCAATACAACGGGAATAGAAGGTTCTTGAGAACCCTCAGCCCGACACTGTACCTCCCTCTCTTTGTACCCTGAGACTGTCACTGCCACCACCGCCCACCCCCACGCCCACTCCCTCCTAGACAGGGAGCTCTCCATTTGAATCCTGCTTCATTTTATATACATTGTAAGATTTGTGTTGGAGAAAATCCTATTAGGGTTAGCTA
>NW_006470412.1:0-270 GCF_000325575.1 Pteropus alecto | reverse complement strand
TGTGACAACGTGGATGGACCTCAATATAATCATGCTCAGCAAAATCAACCAGCCTGAAAAAGTACAAAATCACATAATATCTCTTAAATGTAGGGACATAAACCTAAAAGCCACAATTAAAGAGGACAAAGAGAGAATCAGGGCCATGGACAAAAGACTAGTGTTTATCAGAGTGCAAGGGATGGGGATGAAGGGAAGAGGTATTGGGTTAAAGAGGGTAATGCAGCAGGGTTGAGGAGGATGAAGTGAGTAAAGGGGATCAAATATATG
>NW_006470411.1:0-270 GCF_000325575.1 Pteropus alecto | reverse complement strand
TTCGGCTGTATTTTAAAACAATAAGTTGACAGCAGCGTGTAAGATGTCGCAGAAGGGACAGTATGAGGAAATAAACCAACCCTGTCAATAAAAGACCTCATCTTGGAACACAGAGAACACAGATTTGCATGCATGCAAGTCAGTGCCGAAGTGACTGCAACATTAGAATGAAATCTCAGACACCTTATACACCCAAGCAGAAGGAACACCATTAACTGAGCTCAAGAAAGAAAGACTACACCTCACGACAGCCCCCTGTGCTTCTCATGA
>NW_006470410.1:0-270 GCF_000325575.1 Pteropus alecto | reverse complement strand
ATTTTACCATCAAAACACGGTTTTATTCCAGAACAGCAAACAGTTTCAATGTGAAACAAGCAGGCCATAGTAAAAGTCATAGGCAAGTCCAACAGGTGAAGAAGAGAAATGTTATTTCAAGAGAGGCAATGGAGATGTTGGGTGGGGTCATTTTCAATGCAAGTCCATTGGAGAAATGAATGAGATCGGCATGGTTCACAGTGAGTTCAGGTTTCTTGTTGGCTGGGTTGCTGGGCATCAGTTTCTTGTAGGAAACACAGTGTAGGTCTT
>NW_006470409.1:0-270 GCF_000325575.1 Pteropus alecto | reverse complement strand
GGCTGCCTGCTCCATCCCTGGGGCCAGGCCACCAGCAGGTCTCCTGCTCACCACAGGGCCACCCCGGGCAGCACGGGAGACGAAGGCTGGAGGCCTGGTGGAGGAAGGTCGGTACCCAGCTGATGTGGCTTTCTGGGGCCTGGAGGTGGAGTGGCTCCCCATGGCCGTATGTGTGGTGCGTATGTGTGGTGTTTTTGTATGTGGTGTGTGATGTGTGTGTGGTGTGTGTGTGTGTTGTGTGTGGTGTGTGTGGTGTGTGTGTGTGGTGTG
>NW_006470408.1:0-270 GCF_000325575.1 Pteropus alecto | reverse complement strand
GAAGTGTGAAGGAATTTCTGCTTTGCATTCTTTCACATCTGCTACTTTTGAGTTTTCTGAAGTTAACTTTTACACTAAGTCCAAATAGTTTAGAGAGCACTGTTAGCTTCTTCCTTTTTTTTTTTTTTGTAAAAATGAATATTTCGCACTGATTTTTTTTCCTCTTGAATTTGATCTGTTCATCTTACTACAGTTACCTCACATTGGCTGCATTAACCATTAAATTTAGGTAATTTATGGAGGAACGGTCACTTGGGATTTTTTTTTTTT
>NW_006470407.1:0-270 GCF_000325575.1 Pteropus alecto | reverse complement strand
TCAGAACTAATGATGTTCCCTTTGGGGAGCAAAGCGCTCCAGGGTGAGTGGGGAGTGAGTCAGCCCCAGGCCCCCGAGCTCCGCCCATCCTCCCTCCCGCCGGACCCAGCAGCGGCCCAAGGCCCCGGGTATGGCTGCTCCCAGCGCCCCGCAAGGGGCAGAGCCAGCTGATGCCCCCCGGGCTGCCCCGGAGCCCACGCATGTCCCCAATCCCGATCCGCTGATCGCCGGGCCTCCGCCCTCAGCCGTGCCCGCGCTCCGACCCGGGTG
>NW_006470406.1:0-270 GCF_000325575.1 Pteropus alecto | reverse complement strand
GCACATTTCCAAGAAGCCTTCGGAGCGGCGTCCCACGCCGGGCATCCAGTGAGGGCTCCAACGTGAAGAGACAGGAGCGTGAAGGTGTCCGTCCCCTCCACCCAAGCCGATGCCGGAGTGTGGGGCGTTTGTAGAGACACTATTCGGGGACACGGGCGCGGGGTCCCACGCGGCCTGAGTTTTGGACTGTGGCTTTCCACCTCTCGTTTCTCCATAAATCCGATCCGCCCTGCTGTCCAGGTTCTAGGATTCTTCAAATCTCCAGGCAAC
>NW_006470405.1:0-270 GCF_000325575.1 Pteropus alecto | reverse complement strand
TGTGTATGAGTGTGAGTGAGCGTGTGTGTGTGTGTGTTGTGCCAGTGTGAGTGTGTGTGAGTGCAAGTGTGTGTGTGAGTGTGTGCGAGTGTGAGTGTGCATGTGTGAGTGTGTGTGTGAGTGTGAGTGCGTGAGTGAGTGCAAGAGTGTGAGTGTGAGTGCAAGTGTGTGTGTGAGCCAGTGAGTGTTTGTGTGTGAGTACAAGTGTGTGTGTGAAATGTGTGAGTGCGAGTGTGAGTGTGAGTGCGTGTGTGTGTGAGTGTGAGTGTG
>NW_006470404.1:0-270 GCF_000325575.1 Pteropus alecto | reverse complement strand
AATGACAACAAAAGATTTGAAATGGTGTGGAGTTCCAGGGTTTCTTAAAGACTCCTCCCTGGAAAGGGCCTGAGTCTGGAAGCTTGGGAGAGAATGGTCCGAGGGTGAGAGGAAGACGTCAGTAACTTCCAGAGGTTTGCCGTTAGGAAGGTCTGCTGTGCTCTTGCAAAAGGCACCTCTCTTCCCCGACCTGAATTACGTGATTTATGATTCCTTCCGCTCAAAGATCCCGATTCTTAGTGATCTAAAGTGATCTAAGAACCCACCCAC
>NW_006470403.1:0-270 GCF_000325575.1 Pteropus alecto | reverse complement strand
AGGAAACTGAAACTCAAGGTTAAAGTTACTTGTTATTTGTGTGTGTGTGACTCCAAAATCTGCCCTCAGCTCTGCTGCCTTTTCAGGGAAGCCTGGTAGAGGTTAGACCTGGGTCGAGGTCATTGAACAAAAGAATATACTACTTTGAGCTTTTTTAACAATCCAATTCCAAGTCAGTCCAGTGGATATCTCCATTCCACGAATATAATGGGAGCCTTACCGTGAGTCAGGTCTCATGCTAAACACTGGAGGTACAGGGGAGACTAGATT
>NW_006470402.1:0-270 GCF_000325575.1 Pteropus alecto | reverse complement strand
TTCCAAAATCTCTTCTCTGTCTCCTAGATCTCGTTCTCTGTCTTGCAGCGTTCTTGGATTTCGTTTCATTCTCCCGGGCAGAAAACAAAACAGATTTCATTCTCTTGGTTCAGTCTGTTTTATCCTGGAAGTAGGTTCTGACTTTCTGTGGGACCTTATTCCCCTATGAAAGTAAACATCTCTCTGAATTTCTTGCTTCTTTGGACATTTTCTCTCAGCCTGAAACATTTTTTTCCTCTATTTAATTCTTTCCTAGCTGACTCTTGCTGA
>NW_006470401.1:0-270 GCF_000325575.1 Pteropus alecto | reverse complement strand
CATCTGGCTGAGGGGCGGGTGATGGTGGAACCCAATCACACCCCACCAGCAAATCTCTGTATTCTGGCATGGAATGGCATTTCTTAGACAACTTTATCTAATTCTCTCAAGGTGTGGTGTGAGCTAGTTGCCAGTTCTGCCCTACTCTCCCAGACGAGGTCAAAACTTTGCATTTCTTGATGCCATCATACCATATATTCTTATTCATAATACTTCCCACAATTATAATTTTACATTTAATTGTATATGGTTGTATTTAATGTTTATCTC
>NW_006470400.1:0-270 GCF_000325575.1 Pteropus alecto | reverse complement strand
AAAAAAAAAAAAGGTTACAGCTGAAGTTACTCCCAACCCCATCCAGAAACTTCTCATTGGGAGACTGAGTTCTTGCCAGAATCCACGCTGAAGACTGCCAAGCTAATTTGGCCTCGTGTTTCCCGGAACACATTTTGAAACTGGGTGAGGACAGCAAAAGTTTGATTTGTTGGTGCAAGAGCTTCTGAACAAGGAGATAGCATCAATGGCTCCAGGGACTGGACAGGAGGCCTTGGACCTGAGGGCAGGGCAGCAGGGACACAGGAGATG
>NW_006470399.1:0-270 GCF_000325575.1 Pteropus alecto | reverse complement strand
AATGCTTTTACAGCAGAACCTAGACTGGCATTTGAATGAAAACATGGAATTAGTGATATGCACAAAAGCTTTTGGGGATATGGTTGCCAAATTAGAAATCTGTTTACCACAAGGGTCTCTGGACCAAGGTACTTAAGGGCTGCCGAAAGGTAGGTTTGGTGATGGCAGTGTTCAGAGGTGCCAGAGGAGCCTATGCATACAGGCAAATCCGGAGCCATGTTATCCTCCTCTCCCTGTCAGGTGAGCTGGTTACTTTCTCTGGTTCACTAA
>NW_006470398.1:0-270 GCF_000325575.1 Pteropus alecto | reverse complement strand
TTTTAAGGCTGAATAATATTCCATTGTATGTACACACCACATTTTGTTTATACATTCATTGGTCGATTGGTGATGATCTGAGTTGTTTTTACTTTTTGAATATTGTGCATAGTGCTGCTATGAACACAGGTGTGCAAGTTATCTGTTCAAGTTCCTGCTTTCAATTCTTTTAGGTATATTCCTAGGAGTGCAATTGCTAGTACTTGGAGGTCATATGGTAATTTTACGTTTACTCTTCTGAGGAACCATTATGGCAGCTGCACCATTTTA
>NW_006470397.1:0-270 GCF_000325575.1 Pteropus alecto | reverse complement strand
TTTTATTCTTATAACTCACCAAGCTGGCTGCAGGAGAACCATCTTTTGTTTTCCAGAAGATGGCACCATACTTCCAACTTGAGGTTTCTACCTAGCTCGCAGACCCTGGTTCTTTTTTTTTTTTTCTGAGCTCTTTAATCACCTGACCTGTTCTCACTACCTCACTCAAAAGTGCACATAAGAATTCAGATGCAGTGTAGGGGGAGGTGTGGGTTTAGCACTTGGGGCATTGGAGGACCTGCAGACAGGTGGGGAGATCCTTGAGTTGGG
>NW_006470396.1:0-270 GCF_000325575.1 Pteropus alecto | reverse complement strand
CCATGACCATAAAACGCATCCTTAGAGAACACGTGCTTGTGGAAATTCCTCCCATTTTCTGGTCGTAGTTTGAAATCAAATCATAGTTTTCAGCAATGTTCTGAAAATTTAAATCTGTTTCTGAGTGTTTTTGATTTTGAATGGGAGAGTTTTGTCCTAGATTGTTAACAAGATTGAATTTTAAACATAAATTTTCAGGAATAAGTTCAGAACAATAGAAGTAGAGGTATTTCTCAAACTTTAATGTTCATAAAGACCTCCTGGAGAGAT
>NW_006470395.1:0-270 GCF_000325575.1 Pteropus alecto | reverse complement strand
GAGGGAGACTGAGCTAGGGGCACTGGGGGCCTCCTCTCCTGAGTGGCACCCTTATATCCGGCGGAGGCCATGACAGCGCCCCAGACGGCAGGCCGGGAGGACTGTCCCCAACCCCCACGCTCCTCGCGGCCCTCCCGTCCTCCCGAGTTCGCGAGTCCCTTCCCTGGGACCACGCAGGAGCTGGGGGACACGGGGCAGACAGGGGGACATGGGGCAGACAGGGGGACACAGGGCAGACAGGGGGACATGGGGCGGACACACTGTTCCTCC
>NW_006470394.1:0-269 GCF_000325575.1 Pteropus alecto | reverse complement strand
TTTTCTTGCATTATACACACACATAGGTGGGTAAGTGAAAGTTATTAACGTATTAATTGCCTACCTCTAGTATCCTTAATATTCACTCTAGTATAGTCCTCAGGTCTAGTCCCAAAGGAATACTTTTGAACATAGTGTCAGTCTAATATGTTTAAAGTTCTGTATTTTTCTATTCTTGACTTCAAAAATATTTTACTTTTTTCTTTAATAGTGAGTGAGCATTCTGAAGGAGATTCTGTAAGCAGGTAGGATTTTATGGATTTTTTTAA
>NW_006470393.1:0-270 GCF_000325575.1 Pteropus alecto | reverse complement strand
GAACAAAGCAAGGATGAAATCATTCATCAAGCCGGCTGTATCCTCAAAAAGAGGTTCTGCCTCCTAGGAGGACAGAGCAGACAGGTTTATACTCTTTCAGAAACTAATTCCACTTCTTCCTAACAATACGTTATTCGTTTGCTGGAGTTAGCTAGAGTTGCTTTTTGTCATTGAGGTTATGGCTAAGCCCCTTGGAAGTTTAGATGGAATGAGGTTATGGCTAAGTCAAGGTTAGGGTGAAAGCTTGAAATAAAATCACAGCCAACCTAG
>NW_006470392.1:0-270 GCF_000325575.1 Pteropus alecto | reverse complement strand
GTGCAAGGACCCTGGGGAGCCGCAAATGGGTTACAAGGTAAAAGGGTTCGACGTGCTAGGTTGGTTATGGAATGCCTTTCCCTGCCTTTCCTGAGCATTTAGAGAAAAATTAGCATTCTGTTTAGAAGAACAGACATCTTTTCACTGAAAAACGGCATCTACGTGTGTACAGGGCGGGTGGGCATTTCAGAGAAGTGTGAGAAAACTCATGGGCACGTCCCACCAACGCCAAGGCGCCACGTTAGGGCCTTCATTTCTTCCTAACAGCTG
>NW_006470391.1:0-269 GCF_000325575.1 Pteropus alecto | reverse complement strand
GTGCCTAGGGCCATCATCCACTGCCTGGCACCCAGGCGGTCCTGAGCCAACTTCTGACTAGTGTCCAAGGTGCTGTGCCCCAGGCCCAACTTGTAACTTGTTTACACAGCAGCTCCAACAAGGTGCGTCATGCAGCCTAGTAGGAAGAGAGGCAGGAAAATGGAAGATGGAAGCCAGACACCAAAACTCCATTAACTGGCCCAGGAGCTGAAGGCGCAGCTCTGGGGAGCCAGCAAGGGTGTCAGCAAGTCAACTGTGCCAGCGCCAAG
>NW_006470390.1:0-270 GCF_000325575.1 Pteropus alecto | reverse complement strand
TTCTTATAAGATTAAAAGATAAAAATAATTATAAACTTGTTAATGGCTACACCATATATAAAGATGTAATTTGTGATATCATGAACTGACCTCTGGGAGTAAAGCTTTAGTATGCAATTGAAATTTCATCAATTTAGAGTAGATTGTTATAACTGTAGGATGTTTATGTGATCCTCATGGTAACTACAGGGAAATATAGCATATACCCAAAAGTAAATGAGAGGGAACCAAAATGTCACTACAAAAAATTCAACTAGAAATACTTCTGGT
>NW_006470389.1:0-270 GCF_000325575.1 Pteropus alecto | reverse complement strand
CACACGTTCAAGAAACTTAAATAAATTCCCAAAAGGATAAGTACAAAGAAAACCACGCCAAGGCATATTATATGAAATTGTCAAAAGACAGAAATAAAGAATCTGAAAGCAACAAGAGAAGTAATTCATCAGTATAAATGATCCTGAAAAGATTAAAAGTTTATTTCTCTACAGAAACTGTGAAGGCTGGAAGGCAGTACGATGACATAGTTAAAGTGCTGAAAAGAACAAAAACTGTCAGCTAAGAACTCTATATCTAGCAAAACTATC
>NW_006470388.1:0-270 GCF_000325575.1 Pteropus alecto | reverse complement strand
AGCGAGGGGAATAGAGAGGGGTCAGGGAGATCATCAAGGAGGCTGTTCCAGTCCTCCAGGAGAGATGACGGTGACTGCAGCATGGTTGCAGGAGTGAAACCAGGTATTCACAATCCCCAGACTGCTCAAGGCCTCTCCAAGCAGGTAGAATGAAGGAGCCTGGCGGGATGGAGGCCGGCCCTCACAGAGCGGGGGTGGGGGCTGGCCAGCTGAAGGTTGGCCTGGGCTCTCCAGCGGCTTCCAAACAACTCCCTTTCCTGCAGAGGCAGG
>NW_006470387.1:0-269 GCF_000325575.1 Pteropus alecto | reverse complement strand
ATTCAAAGCTTAGTTGATAGTTAATGAGTTGAAACACTATAATTTTTTAAATTATAGAACAATGTACTACACATAAATCACAATCTGGGTAACATTATGAACACAGATTTATTATAACAGTAAACGACATTAAGATGCATACTTTTCAGTTTATATTTGTAAGCTCTTATTGTCTATTTGCACATTTAGAGTCTATAATCAAGATAAAAGACAAGCTTTTCTGAGAACTTAAGGGCTGAGTAACCAGACACAGTTCTCAAACTATGAAC
>NW_006470386.1:0-270 GCF_000325575.1 Pteropus alecto | reverse complement strand
AGATTTCATTAACCAATGTTATCATAAAAATAAATTAATTAATTAACTTAAAAACAAAAAAGATAACTATCCATGGAGGAAAAAATAATGGTTCCTGAGCACTTACAGCAAAATTGTTAGAAAATATAATTTTAAAATATATTCTATTTACAGTTGTAACAAGCAATATAAAAGCATCATAATACGGCTAATAAAAATGTGTAAAATCTTTACAGGAAAAGTATAAATATATATTAAATAATATAAATGCACCATTTTCCAAGAAGGCCT
>NW_006470385.1:0-269 GCF_000325575.1 Pteropus alecto | reverse complement strand
ATTTTACGTCGGTCTTCGATGATAAACACTTGTTCTCTTTAAGAATTATTTTTAAAGCTATAAGACTGACCTTTTTGAGTGGAGAGCAAGTATATTGAAATGTCCTTAAATTAATATCAAACGTAACTGATTTGAAGATGCCGGATGGGAGGTTTTCTGGTAGTTAGACATTAAGTCTTCCAAATCAGGATTGAATTTTCTTTGGGAAAGAAAAATGCTCTTGTTAAATTCCCAGGATTTCATTTACTTTTACGTTTTGAAAGAGTTCA
>NW_006470384.1:0-270 GCF_000325575.1 Pteropus alecto | reverse complement strand
CGGCCGGAAGGAGAAGGTGAAGAGCCGACCCCGGGCACGAAGGGAGCAGCGGGGGGCCCCGCAGGGCGGCCCCCCGAGCCTGTCCTCGCAGACGCAGGTGAGTGGGGCCACATCGAATCGGGGCACTGCAGGAAACAGGGGCCACCTCACTCACCGCGACTTGGCCCTCGCGTGGGGAGGGGGCGGAAGCTGTTCCCTTCGGTGAGAATTCGTGGGGAGGAGCCCAGGCCTGGCGCCCAGCACCCTGGGGTGGAGTCCAGCTCCTTCCGG
>NW_006470383.1:0-270 GCF_000325575.1 Pteropus alecto | reverse complement strand
CCCTGGGGAAAGCAGAGGGTTGCCCACTGCCCGGTGAGGGTGGAGGCCCAGCTCTACACTGGCCCTCAACGGTCACAGCGGGTCAGTTGTTAGGCCTCCCGTGTCCTGGTCCCGTGACTGTGGGAAACAGGCTGTTCTCGGACGCCGTGTGTGTGCGTGTGCCTATTGGTGGGTCGGCTGGGGGGCTTCTGCAGAGCCCTGTCTGGAGTAGAGGAAAGGCTTTGAGGAAGACCAAGAAGCCACGGCCGTGGACTGAGGTCCCTGGTGGTC
>NW_006470382.1:0-270 GCF_000325575.1 Pteropus alecto | reverse complement strand
GCCGAAAGTCCAAGATCAAGGTGTTGACAGGTCTGGTTTCTTCTGAGGTCTCCCTCCTTGGCCTGCTGACGGCTGGCTTCTCACTGCATCCTCCCGTGATCATCCCTCAGTCTGTGCGTAGCTGGGTCCCAGTCTCCTCGTCTTATAAAACACCAGTCACGTTATATGAAGGCCCACCCATCGGACCTTGTTTTACATGCTTACCTCTGTGAAAACCCTAAAAAGGACAGTCGCCTTTGAGGTTAAAACTCCAACATACGAATTTTAGGG
>NW_006470381.1:0-270 GCF_000325575.1 Pteropus alecto | reverse complement strand
GTCCAGAGGCCTCAATTTCTTGCCAGCGGGCCTCGTCGTAGGGCGACTCACATGGCAGCTACCTACCCTCAGAGCGAGCGACCGGGGGAGAAGGCCGCTGGGGAAGAGAGAGGAGGCGGCAGAAGCCACAGTGTCTTTTACAAGCTGCACCTGGAAATGACCCAGCACTTCTGCCATATTCTACTGGCCACACAACGTGCGAGAGGACGACACGATGCAGTAAATACCAGGACGTGGCCATCGCTGGGGACCCCGCGGGAAGCTGGCCAC
>NW_006470380.1:0-270 GCF_000325575.1 Pteropus alecto | reverse complement strand
TTCAAAGAGATCTATCTGAAACATAAGGATACAGAGGTTGAAAGTAAAAAATGAAAGTTAGTAGACCAAGCACATAGTAGCCAAAATGGACACTTATAATAATATCTGATGAATAGACTTTAAGACCAAAAAAAAGACTAGTGTAATCCCCCCAAAGTAAGAATTTTACACAGCTTGACACCACTTACAACCTCTATGCCCTTTGTGCGATTGTTGTGTATATTTTTCTTTACTGGTGTTATAACACCTGCATTAAGACAGTGTCTTAAA
>NW_006470379.1:0-270 GCF_000325575.1 Pteropus alecto | reverse complement strand
TATTCTGCATACCCCTTTCACACATATGTTCCAGGAACTTCACTTCAGTGTCTAAAATTCCACCACTGAGGATTCATCCATTTAAATTAAGTATTGTCCTCTTCCTAAGCCATTTATATTACCTTCAATGATGATCTTGTCCAGAAATATTTAATTCATCCTAAATGGAAGCCCTAATATAAGCTGGCATTAAATTTGAAAGACTAAAAGGATATATGAAGGAATGATGAAATTAAGAGTGGAGTCCTTTTTTTCTTTGTCTTTGTCTTT
>NW_006470378.1:0-269 GCF_000325575.1 Pteropus alecto | reverse complement strand
TTAGGTTTATGGTTAGGGTTAGGATTAGGTATGGGTTAGGATTAGTGTTATTTCAGGTCTGGTTTAGGGTAACTTTTAGTGTTAGGATTAGGTTTATGTTTAAGTTAGTGTTAGGATAAGGTTAAGGTTAATGTTAGGGTTTGTGTTAGGGTTAGGTTTAGCATTATGTTTAGTATTTAAGTTAGGGTAAGGGATTACGGTTAGGGTTACTGTTAGTGTAAAATTTAGTATTTTGGTTAGATTTAGGCTTAGGTTTAGCTTTAATTATC
>NW_006470377.1:0-269 GCF_000325575.1 Pteropus alecto | reverse complement strand
ATGCGACACCCAGTTGTGGCAGGGACAGCCCCACAGTCTTTATGAAACAGAGTGGGGCAGCTATTGGAGGACACTCATTATCTGAGAAGGGTCTTCACATTATCTTCCCAGGAGTTATGGACGCAGGTTCCATTTCTAACCCCTGAAAATACAATCGGAGTCAGAGTCCCTTGAAATCACATGGTACTCTCTACCATACAGAGCATTTGTGGTCATGATTGTCCTTGAACAGGGTGCAGGTCACAGGGTCCTTCACTGAGATGAGGTTA
>NW_006470376.1:0-269 GCF_000325575.1 Pteropus alecto | reverse complement strand
CACAGCAAAGCACACAGGAGCAGAGTGGTCTGGGGGAACCCCCAAAGGACCACTCCCAACGTGGGCGTGGGTGGGGGACAGGCCAGGCGTGGCATGGGTTTATGCCCTGGGCGGACACTTCCTGGACCTCATTAGGACCTGACTGCAGGACAGGGGCAGCTGGCTCCCTTTGGAGCCCCCCCGGAGGGCAGAAAGGTCTCTAATGGGCACTTGCCTGGCACTCAGGGCTGGACGGCATCTCCTGTTACAGGGCAGGCCAGCACAGCGGC
>NW_006470375.1:0-269 GCF_000325575.1 Pteropus alecto | reverse complement strand
CCCCTCGCCCGGACGGCCACCGACAACAGCCTGCCCCAGGCCCCCACAACGATTCACAGGAGACGTCTTTACGAGAACATAAACTGTGCACAACACCCCCTGCTTCCCAGTGCTCGTTAAGCAAACCCTCACCCGTAACCCCTCCTCAGACCCATGGTGGGCCACGTGGCCAGTGGACAGAGCTGGTGGCACCCCAGGGCCTGCGTCTGGGGGGGAGAGCGCCCCGGCTCCAGCTCCGCCGAGCTGCCCCTCCCCATCGCCAAGGCGCC
>NW_006470374.1:0-269 GCF_000325575.1 Pteropus alecto | reverse complement strand
CTCCAAAGAAGACATACAGATGGCCAACAGACAGAAATGCAGATGAAACCCACAATGAGATGTTTATCCTCACAGCTGTCAGAACGGCTGCCAGGAAGTCACTAAACAAGTGCTGGCGAGGACGTGGCCAGGGAGGCCTCGGGCACTGTTGCTGGGACTGCGAACTGGCGCAGCCACTATGGAACACAGTGTGCAGATCCTGTCCAAAAGTCAAAGTCAGTCATATGACCCAGCGGTTGCATTCCTGGGTATTTATCCAAAGAAATCCA
>NW_006470373.1:0-269 GCF_000325575.1 Pteropus alecto | reverse complement strand
AGCCCCGGGCCAGGCGGGCCACGGCCGGCTCACGGCCGACGCTCGTCACTCGAGGCTTAGTGCGCACGCTGAACGGAGCTCACGAGATGGACACGACGAGCCTCTGAAAACGACTGATCCCAGAAACTGGAGGGAAAAGCTAGAAAATAAACGCACGTCCTTCACCGTGCCTTGACGAAAGAGTAGTAACTCAGAGGGGGAAAAAGCTAAAAACAAGAATAAAAAAGATAATAGACTCCTGCAGAGAGGCCGCCCTGTCCAAACACTGC
>NW_006470372.1:0-269 GCF_000325575.1 Pteropus alecto | reverse complement strand
AAAGTAGCTTATGTAGACATATAACTTATCACTTGTTTTAAGTGTAAAATTCAAGTTTTAGAAAATTATTTACAGAGTTGTACAACCATTACCTCAATCCAGTTTCCATGTGCCCAAGAGATACTCCCCATCGCCAGCCACATGTAACCACTAATCTACTTTCGATCTTCACAGATTTAGCTTTCCTAGACATTCATGTAAATGAAATCATACTTGTGGTTTTGTATCTGAAACATACTGCTATGAACCCATAAGTAAGTTTTTGTGTG
>NW_006470371.1:0-269 GCF_000325575.1 Pteropus alecto | reverse complement strand
CCGACCCAGGCGCCGGATGACTTCAGGTCCCAGCCGTCTAGCTGTGCTCAGCCTTCCGTGTCCCCAGCTGAGGCCCCAGACTCGGTGAGGATGAGACAAGAAGATGAGACACCCCCACTCTGTCCTGTCCGGGTTCCTGACGCATGGACTCTGAGTGCCACTGAGCGTGGGGGCTCTTTGTCACACGGCAGTGGAAACCGGGACCATCTCTCACTGGGGGGAAGAGGAGACACGCCAAACAAGCCCTGAGCTTGGGCCTCCCTGCAGCC
>NW_006470370.1:0-269 GCF_000325575.1 Pteropus alecto | reverse complement strand
GTAGTATGAATGGAATTCGGACTAGATACAGCAACGACGAAGAAGGCCATTCCAGAAGGACAGCTGTGTGAACCAAGCAGGGGGGCGCAGGCAGTTTGAGTGACATCTAGAGCGTAGCGCGGGAAACCAGGTTAGAAGGGTGGGTGGATTGACAGGGAAGGACCTCCGATGCCAGGTTGAGTTTGGACTTGGTTCTAGTTGTGAGGTGTTAAGTTTTTTGAGCAGCGTGAGAAGAAAAAATTAAGCCTGCAGTGTTTTGGGGGCTTTAG
>NW_006470369.1:0-269 GCF_000325575.1 Pteropus alecto | reverse complement strand
GCCAGTCAGAAATGAAGAATACATTATCTGAGATGGAGAGTATATTTGAGGGAATCAGCAGAGTGGATGAAGCTAATCACTGATATAGATGATGAGGATGAGTACATATAATCAGAATGGCAACAAGAAAAAAGAATCCAAAAACATAAATATAATTTAAGGAGCCTTTGGGACAAAATTGAATGTAACATTTGCATTAGACGGGTACCAGAAGGAGAAGAGAGAAAAAAGAATTTGAAAACCTATTTGAAGAAATAATGTTGGAAAAC
>NW_006470368.1:0-269 GCF_000325575.1 Pteropus alecto | reverse complement strand
TAGGTCTCAGTGGCATCTTCTTCCCGGAGACGCCGAGGAAGGGGCGCGGAGGGTCCTGCTCTAGGTACAACCTCATCCCGAGGCCAGGAGGTCCAGGTGGGGGTGCGAGCTCTTGTGAATGTACTGTGACCTGGGACAAAATTCTGTACTCTCGGTGGGGGTTGGATTTCACCAGAAAACCTTAAAAATCAGATTTCTGCACCACACCCTGAACCACCGAGGTGCTGACATTCGCTTGGGCTCCAGTAAGAACATTTTAATAAGCGTTT
>NW_006470367.1:0-269 GCF_000325575.1 Pteropus alecto | reverse complement strand
ATAAGTGTCAAAAGAAGAAGTTATTAATAGAATCTGAAGTAATTAGAGAACACAATTGTCAACTTCACAAAGATTATGCTTGTTTATTTCATATATAACCCTGGCCTACAGTCCTGAAATTCACTATGATTTCTATTGTCTTGTATGTGCTGCTCCTACTTCTAAGCACACTATCTTCTATCTTTCAACCTGATTAACCTCTACCAAACCTTCAAGTCTCAGCTTCGGCATCAGAGACTCCAGGCTGTCTCTGACTCACTACTCATGGG
>NW_006470366.1:0-269 GCF_000325575.1 Pteropus alecto | reverse complement strand
TGGGGACAGTGTTAGTTTTGCAAAGGTGAAGAAATTCTGGACACAGAGTGCATAACAACATGCCTATGCTCGATATTACTGAACTGTACACTTAAAAATGGTTAACGTGGTTAAGTTTTATATTTCATGTATGTTACCGCAATTAAACACACAAATAAAAGAAGGCCACGAATATAGATGGAGAACAGAGAAAGGGCTGTGGGGAACGTGATCCTGACTGCTGCCCACAGGCTAGGTTTAAAGCACCTTCACACATCTGTGGAGGGAAG
>NW_006470365.1:0-269 GCF_000325575.1 Pteropus alecto | reverse complement strand
CAGTATTCGGCACAGTGTCTGGCTCCGTAAATCCCAGTTAACAGAGTGATGCTTCAGGAGATGAAAGGATCTCACAAACGCCTCTTCAAATCTGGGCATATTAAAGAGTATAAAGGTGTTCCTGGGAGGATTATACAACTCAAGATGGGGGAGAAAAAAAGGGGGGAAAAAAAAGGTATTTGAGGAAGCAGAGAGGAATTAAAATGGGTGGATGCATCAGCGAACGAGAAAGCAGCCTTAGCCTCCCCACGAGTCTGAAAGCTAAGGTC
>NW_006470364.1:0-269 GCF_000325575.1 Pteropus alecto | reverse complement strand
CCCTCCCTGGACACAGGCCACGCTCTGAGCCCAGCGCACGCAGCGCCCACGAGGACACCCGTGTGGTTCCGCTCCCGCCACACTCAGGTTCGTCACTTGCGAGGTTTTCGAGGCCGAGGAAACGGGCGGCCACGGCCCTGGCACAGGGCCCTGGGCGTCGCGCAGTGTTGAGGAACAGCCTTGATGTCCACGTGGGTGGCGGCTCATCGCTGTTTGTGCAGAGGAGGGAGGGGCGGCTCGGTGAGGTGGACGCCGTCTCCAGACGGAGG
>NW_006470363.1:0-269 GCF_000325575.1 Pteropus alecto | reverse complement strand
TTTTAGCCATTCTAATAGGTATGTAGTGGTATCTCCTTTTAATTTGCATTTCTCTGATGACATATGATAGCGAACATCTTATCTCAACTTAATACTTTAACAACTTGTTAGCGTCGTATCAGTGTAAATCAGCTGATTAGCATTCCTGAATATATTGTATATTTTTATCGACTTAAATAATAGTGAAAAACATAATATTTAATGACTGCAAAGTATTTTAATTTGTGGATATTCTATCTACTGCATCTTTATATTGGTTTCCAGCACTT
>NW_006470362.1:0-269 GCF_000325575.1 Pteropus alecto | reverse complement strand
GAGTAAAATGGGCATTTTATACTCCACCCTGGATCCCCTCCCAGCCCTGATCTTCACCCTATTGCCAGTCTTACCTCTGGACATCAAGGTGTATGGAGGGGGGACAGGTAAGAGAAAGGTGTGCTAGAGATTCAAAATGGGAGAACCATCAGGGTGACATAATGGCCCAGGGCGGAACAGATGTCAGGGACGCGGTGGTGTCAGAGCCGGGGGCAGGTGCAGATGGAGGATGGCGGAGAGAGCTCTAAAGTCAATAAAAGGGTAGATCA
>NW_006470361.1:0-269 GCF_000325575.1 Pteropus alecto | reverse complement strand
ACAACCAACTCCACATAACAAGCGACTGTCCTGTGTCTGGAGTGACCTTAATTACTTGGGCGATATGTAATCCTTGCCACGGACTCATAGTTTTTTAGCCCCTCAGAGAAGATCAACTTGAAATCTAAGGTAAAGTCACTTGCTCAGGTTCTCTAGGCCTGTAAGTGAAGCTGAGGAGTTTATACAGCAGATGTGGCCACATAAGCACACGGTACCTGCCAGGGCTGGCCAGGTGTTGTGGAAGGACTGGCAGAGCCGGCCCCTGGGCA
>NW_006470360.1:0-269 GCF_000325575.1 Pteropus alecto | reverse complement strand
TGTCAAAAATCAATTGACCATATTTGTGTGGGTCTGTTTCTGGGTTCTCTATTCCGTTGGATTGACCTATTTGTTTACCTCTTCCCCAATACCATACTGCTTTGATTGCTGTAATTATATAAGAAGTCTTAATATTGGATTAATATTTTATTCTTCTTTGTCAAGATCGCTTTGCTATTCTATGGCCTGTGCCTTTCCATGTATTTTTAGAAGAAGCTTCTCTATGTCTAAAAATTCTTTTCTGAGATTTTGGTTGGAATTGAATTAAA
>NW_006470359.1:0-269 GCF_000325575.1 Pteropus alecto | reverse complement strand
GAGACGCTCTATAAATACCAATAAGCACCCGCTCCACGCGGGAAACCACATTTCATCACCGTGGAGGAAAGTGCTGCCGCGGCCTGCACCAAGGCCATGACGCGGCATGGAGGGAGCTTCTGCCCTCCTGAGCGCCCAGAGTCACCATCGAGTAGGGTGACCCACATGGTATCCTGCTCCCATGGGAGACTGGAGCTCCCTGGACTGCTGGCATCTGCTGCGCCTACCGACTTCCATCCGATGTGCATTTATTAAGCACCGACTGTCTG
>NW_006470358.1:0-267 GCF_000325575.1 Pteropus alecto | reverse complement strand
CAATGCACATTTAGATTGTTGTGGCTATTGTGAATAAGGCTGCAAAAACTATGAGAGTAGATATCTCTTTGAGATTCTGATTTCAATTCTTTTGGGAATACATACAGAAATAAAATCGCAGGATTATATGGAAATGTTATGATTGATTATGTGAGGAAACACCAGACTGTCTTCCATAACAATCGTACCATTTTACATTCCCACAAGCAATGCACAAGGATTCTAATTTTAGCATGTTCTCCTCAATGTTTGTTATTTTCTGCATAT
>NW_006470357.1:0-269 GCF_000325575.1 Pteropus alecto | reverse complement strand
AAATGAGCTAACATTGGTGGAAAACGTGTAGCTTCATCCACTAGCAGTCACTTAACCGATGACAACCCGAGCTGCCCAAAGTCTACTTGTGTGACTCACGGGATGTGGAAAGCTGTCGCTGGCCCGCAGAGCGGCAGGCCGTAGGCGAAAGCCAGCGAGAAAAAACATGATGATTGGGACAGCCGCCGTGACAAATACGACGGAGCTTTCCTCAATAAGTGAACATGAGAACCGCCGTAGGATCCAGCTGTATTGCTTCTGGGTGTTTA
>NW_006470356.1:0-269 GCF_000325575.1 Pteropus alecto | reverse complement strand
TCAAGACACAGACTCAGCCCTCAATTTGTCGGTGGCTCTGGGAAATGCAGCAAGTAAACAGGCAATGCCAGTTAGTGTGACAATGACTCGTGACAGTGCTGTAAGGAGGAAACAACTGGGGGAGGGGAGGACAGTAAGACCCAGACTTGGGAGGGGCAGAGGGTAGGGCAAAGGAAAGCCTTGGTCGGGGGGAGAATGTGTCTTCTAAGCTGTGACCCAAAGACTTAACGGAAACCAGCGGGTACAGGGGTGAGGATGGGAAAGATGAT
>NW_006470355.1:0-269 GCF_000325575.1 Pteropus alecto | reverse complement strand
CCCAGCAGCAACGCTCCCTCACCGCCCAGTCTGCCCGGCTTCTCCGCCGTCCCCCGTGACTGCCTGTGCCGGGAGGTGAGCCGGTCCCTCCTGTCTCTATATTCCACTCGTTCTCCCCGTCCTCCCATCCCACGAAGTCCGGAGTGGCCATGGTGCCGATGGCTGTCACCGGCCCGGGGGACGGGCGGAGCTTTCCACCTCCCTTCCTCACTGCGAGGGATCATCAGGACGAAGGCTCCTCACTGCGAGGTGGACGGTTCTTCCTGGGC
>NW_006470354.1:0-269 GCF_000325575.1 Pteropus alecto | reverse complement strand
TGTGCCTATTACAGGGTGACATGAGGGAGCTTCTCCGTCGTGATGAAGTAGTTCTATAACCTGTCATAGGTTGGATACTCAAATACACACATGTGGTGAAATTTCATAGAACTATATACACATATTAAAAAAAATAGTCCATGTAAAAACTGATAAAATCCAAATAAAGTTTATATCTGACCTGTTACTATTATTTGTATCCATTTCAATTTCCTGGTTTTGACAACGTACAACGTTTATGTAAAATATCTTCATTGGGGGAAGCTGGG
>NW_006470353.1:0-269 GCF_000325575.1 Pteropus alecto | reverse complement strand
GCTCCCTGTCAGGCAATTGGGGGTCTTGATGGAAAGGTGGGGGAGGGAATATCAAATTGCTTCAGTATTTAGGTTACATAGGATTTAAACAAGTAATATGACAATTTTGGGTCAATATTTATAATATAGCAGACGTTACATCCTTTAAAACTCCTTACACGTATGATAAATACAAATTAGATGGCCAGTGGGGGAAAAAAAACATCTATGAACAGGTTCATAGTTTTACAGACATTCTGTGATTCCTGATTGACACACTATGCAGCTAC
>NW_006470352.1:0-269 GCF_000325575.1 Pteropus alecto | reverse complement strand
CCAAACGGCGGGCAGGCCGAACCCTGCGTGTTCTGTGTTCTTTCCTGCACGCACGTGCCCGTGGTGTGGCGTAGCTTATAAATTAGGGGCGGGAGACAGTAACGGCAATTAGTGATGATGCACGGGACAGTTACATCCACGTGCTGTCGTAAAAGCCCCGTGAACATGGTCCTCTGCCCCCAAGTGTCTTAGCGTCCCGCACTCGCCCTTCTTGTGGCGACCGCGCCGCACCCGCGTGGCAGGTGGGGCAGGTGGGGCCCGGGCCGGCC
>NW_006470351.1:0-269 GCF_000325575.1 Pteropus alecto | reverse complement strand
TAACCCTAAATTTTACACTAATAATAATTTTAAACCTAACTCCTTACACTAACACTAATTCTAACTGTAAAACTAGAGTGAATAATAACCCTAATTCTAAATGTAACACTATCACTAACCCTAACCCTAACCGTAATCCGAAAACTAAAGCTAATTGTACCCCTAAATCTAAACCTAACCCTAAATATTAAACACCAATAACACAAAAATGTAACACCATACCCTAAACCTATCCCTAACCCTAAATTTAACTCTAAAACTAATCCTAA
>NW_006470350.1:0-269 GCF_000325575.1 Pteropus alecto | reverse complement strand
TCCAAGGCGCTGCTTGTTGGTCAGGATACGAGACCTCAGCGGGCACTCTGGGCCAGCCAGGGGACAGCTTTCCAGCCCCTTCCCACGCCAGTCCTGCATCCAGGACAGCGGAGGGGACGGAGGTGACACGCGCGGGCTGGAGGACGTGCAGGAGGTCAGGGCAGGAGCGGAAGGGGCCACTGCTCAGCTCACAGCGGCTCGACAGCAAAACGCCTGGAGTCAGGTCGGCTTGGGGAGCGACAGTGCACACCAGCGTTCATGGCATGTGC
>NW_006470349.1:0-269 GCF_000325575.1 Pteropus alecto | reverse complement strand
CTGAGGAGACAATAGTTTTCTACTAAATTTGAATTGGAGAGAAAACAATAGTTACTAAGTAAAACTTTTTTGTGACTGAAAATGCCAAGAGGATTTTTATTATACGAAAGTGACTAAGAAAGTCACAGATCCATCTCAAAATTTCACTCAATATATCAGAAAAGATAGCCCAACAAAGTGGGTTTGAATAGACAGTTATAATGGGATAGGAGGAGAAAAATTATTTTCTATTAAGTTTCTATGAAGTTACTTTTAAATAAATTAAAAAG
>NW_006470348.1:0-269 GCF_000325575.1 Pteropus alecto | reverse complement strand
TGTTGTTTGCTGTTGAATTCATGTCCCAAGGAAAGAAAAGAATGAGACTGAGTTGCCTGGGAACAGGCTTGCCACAGGTAACTTGTGGGTTCGTTGGGGTGACGTCTCAGTGAGACATGGGGCCATCGGGCCTATACAGCACCAGATTTGCTGCCAGATCTGGTTCCACAGGGTCCCACAAAAGTCACAGATCACTGTGAGACCTACTGTCATCTGGGATAGGCCCACAAACCTCTGCGGTCTGCTCAAGCAATATTGTATCTTGTGCT
>NW_006470347.1:0-269 GCF_000325575.1 Pteropus alecto | reverse complement strand
AGAGGGACCTTTCCCATACCCCCTCCTTGGACGGCAAGCTCATTCCTCTAATTGAAAACTTTTGGGGTGGGCATTTCTGGTCACTGGCAGTTAATTTGGGGGAGCCCCTAGCCTGCTGCAGGTCTAGCAACATCCTCCCTGCCTCCGTGCAAGCTATGATACTCGCCAAGTTCTCTCTCTCACGTGTGCCTCGTAGTGGTTTCACGGATGAACATCTCGAGTTGTTAATTATTTATATTTCTATGCGGGGCAGGATTCCCAGGTGGGCA
>NW_006470346.1:0-269 GCF_000325575.1 Pteropus alecto | reverse complement strand
AGAGAAGAGGCAGACGCTGTCCTGGGAGAAGGTTCTCGATCCCTTATTCCTTATTCTTTCGGTTAAATTCTTTAACGAATCTGGTCCTCCCAGCTCAGAGGGACAACCTACAAGGATGTAAACATCTTAAGTCCCCCTCCTGCCATTGAGCAGAAAGACATCTTCCTTCCACGATCCACACCTGGAACGGCACGAGACTCACCAAACTCAAAGGCCGCCTGATCTCCCTATGATTCCTCAACCGAAAGGCCAGACCCGCCCCCGGGGAA
>NW_006470345.1:0-269 GCF_000325575.1 Pteropus alecto | reverse complement strand
TCAAGCAACAGCCATTTTGTAGGGTATCCTCATACTTGTTTTCCTTCCTTCTCAGCCTCATACCTCATTCTTATCCCCACTTTCTTAATAAAATAGTAGTAACTAAGCTTTCGTATCAGTCTCTGCTTTCTGGGATACCTAAGCTAAAATAATAATCATATTATGTAAATCAAGTCTCATCTGCTTTCTTGTCAGTCCTATCATACCACTAACTTATATTGAAAATGTATTCACCTAGGCCTTTTGAGCCACGCTTCTCTTGCTCAGGC
>NW_006470344.1:0-269 GCF_000325575.1 Pteropus alecto | reverse complement strand
TTTTCAAGGAATGCTATGCTATGTTCTAACTGTTTGCGTGCTCCCCAAATTCATATGTTGAAATACTACCCCAAGGTGATATTGGGAGGTTGGTTGTGAGGGTAGTGACCTCCTGATTGGGATTAAGGATCTTATCAAAGAGATCCCACCCAGAGAATTACCTCATTCCCTTTGCCATGAACTGGGACGCTTGTCTTCATTACACATAGAATCTGCTGGCACACTGATCCTGGATTTCCAGAACTGTGAGAAATAAATTTCTGTTGTTT
>NW_006470343.1:0-269 GCF_000325575.1 Pteropus alecto | reverse complement strand
TGAGCATCAGGGGAGTCTGGGAAATATAGTCTTAGCTGGCAGCCATGCTAAAACAGGAGAAATACTACACATAGGCAATTAGAAGTCTCTGTTTACACCTTCCAATCCTTAAACACTGATTTCAGTTCCAGGTTGAACAGTAGTGGGAACAATAATCCTTTTCTCTGATCTTGAAGAGTCTGTGTCTTTATGTACGGTGTTTACACTAAGTTTTTGGCATGTAGCCTGTATTATGTTAAGGAAGTTCTCTTTATCACCAGTTTTTTGGG
>NW_006470342.1:0-269 GCF_000325575.1 Pteropus alecto | reverse complement strand
GCATAGGGCAGGGTGATAGCCATAAGCTCATCAGCGTCACTTTTAAGTCCCCTCGAAATCATACTCATGTTCATTATTGTTGTTATTTTTCTTGAATTCCTCTTAAAATCTCTGTGTATTTTTTTTTACCATTTCTTATTGGAATTTTTAATCTGGTGTCTGTGGCTTTACACTAGGATGATTTCGTCATAACTTTCTCTTCATTTTTTCTTTCTCTCAACCACCTTCCAATGCGGTTATTCCCAAAGGTTTTATTGTTGCTATACTCC
>NW_006470341.1:0-269 GCF_000325575.1 Pteropus alecto | reverse complement strand
AAATAGATACAGAGAACAGGTGGAGATCTGGGGGTGGACAAAATGAATAAAGGAAGTGAAAAAGTACAGACTTCCAGTTATAAGATAAATAAGTCGTGGGGATGCAATGTACAGCACAGTGACTGTCGTTAATACTGTAGCATTGTATATTTGAAGGTTGCTAAAGGAGTAGATCGTAAAAGTTCTCATTACAAGAAAAGATATTCTGTAAGCACATATGGTGACAGATTTTAACTAGACACATTGTGGTGATCATTTATATATATATA
>NW_006470340.1:0-269 GCF_000325575.1 Pteropus alecto | reverse complement strand
ATCTCTACAAGACAAGGACACTATTTTCTTAACCACTGTTACAGCCCTCTCAAATTAAGACTATTTTTTAAATATCACTCAATATGCTCTCAGTATTCCACTTTCCCTTATTGTTCTGTAATATTTTTTAAAAATTGGTTTATATGCATCAGGATTCAAATAAAATTCACATCTTGCATTTGGTGTTTCACAGAACTCTTAATTTGTAACAATTTTCTCCTTTAAAGAAAAAAATGCCATTTATTGGTTGAAGAAATTGGATCTGGTGT
>NW_006470339.1:0-269 GCF_000325575.1 Pteropus alecto | reverse complement strand
GGGAAGAGATTAGCATTGGAATTTAACTCAGTAGACTGCTGCCCACCCCGTCCCACCAATGTCAATAGGCACCGTCCAAGCCATTGAGGTCCTGAATGGAGGAAGGAGGAACTTGTCCCTTTTTTTTTTTCCTGCCTCACTGTATGAGCTGGAATATCTCATCTCTTAATGCCTAGGGACTGGGATTTTCCGCCCTCCCCCAGCTTTACTGAGGTATTATTGACAAATAAAAACTGTATATGTTCAAGGTATACAAGATGTTGTACACC
>NW_006470338.1:0-269 GCF_000325575.1 Pteropus alecto | reverse complement strand
ATTTATACCTAGGAGCAATCGCCACACTATTTGCGGCAATCTGTGCCCTCACCCAAAATGATATCAAAAAACTATAGACTTTTCCATGTCTAGTCAACTAGGCCTAATAATAGTAACCATTGATATTAAACAACCATACCAAGCATTTCTCTATATCTGTACAAACACATTCTTCGAGGGCATACCCGGCTCTATTATCCACAGCCTCAACGACAAACAAGGTTTTTGAAAAATAGGTGGCCTATTTAAAGTATTACCTTTCACCACCA
>NW_006470337.1:0-269 GCF_000325575.1 Pteropus alecto | reverse complement strand
TAGCCCCACCTCCTCTCAGTGCTTTTCATGCTTGGCCTACTTCAAGTACCTGAATACAGCCTAGGTAGGAAGTGACAACCTGGTTGGCAGGTCTGTGTTTAGAGACAAACTTAGGGACTTCACTCGGGGAATATAGATTTGACTGAACATCCCCAGACCCCCAGACCCGGAGGTAGAGATAGCAGTCATCTGCGGTCTCTACCTCTTAACTCGGATTTTTGCTTGGGCATGGTAGACCTTCTGGGGTCAGTGTAACCTGTTCTTTGCAT
>NW_006470336.1:0-269 GCF_000325575.1 Pteropus alecto | reverse complement strand
AGAAACATATAAACACGCATGCGCACACACATGCACACACATGCACACACAAGCGCACAAATATAAGCACACACATGCACATACGTACAAGCATACATGCACACACACAAATAAAAGCACACACGCACACACAATACAAGCACACACATGCACACAGATGTGCACGCACATGCATGTACCCACGTGCACACACACACATACACACACGTGCATGCACACAAAGCCTTTTGTGCGCAGTGAGCCCATCGCCTGTGGTTTGCACAGCTGCA
>NW_006470335.1:0-269 GCF_000325575.1 Pteropus alecto | reverse complement strand
AACCCTTAGCGGGCAAATTGAGTTTCTGATTCTAATCCTGGGAAACGCGGCTTCCCGAATCGGCCTCCGGTCCCCGGCTGGACTCGGGCACAGGTGCCACCGTCGGAGGGAGACAAACCATTCACAGCGTGACCGCTGCACACAGCACAGCACCCACCTGCCGATGACGATGCACAGGAAGCGTCGCCCCAGCTCCAGTGGACTTCGTGGAAGAGAATCCGCTTGGGGGGCTCCGTCCCCGGGGAGGCGAGGGCCCCGCTGAGTCACGG
>NW_006470334.1:0-269 GCF_000325575.1 Pteropus alecto | reverse complement strand
GGCCAGAGTGGGGACACCACACCGCGAGTACAGAACGAGGGCTCACATCAACCCCACACTGCCCCCCTCGACGCGACTTCTTAACACGTTGTCCCGCCATAAAATGGTCCCCACCGTGCCACAGTTTCAAAACTAGTAGCAGAAACTCGGGGAGGGTGCGGGGACACCCCTGGTGAAGCCGCTTCACAGGACGGGCCTGGGGTTCTGGGGTCCGAGCCCGGGCTGATGGAGTCACTGCAGCAGCCTCCCCAGCCGGAATGAGCATCATT
>NW_006470333.1:0-269 GCF_000325575.1 Pteropus alecto | reverse complement strand
TCCTGCTCCTGGCCATCAAGTCGCAGCCTGGCCACGTGGAGCGGCGTGTGGCCATCCACAGCACATGCGGCTGGGATAGGGGCTGGCAGCTGAAGCTGGTGTTTCTCCTACGGGTGGCAAGGCCTGCAAACCCCGCCCAGCTGCTGGCCTATGAGAGTGAAGAGTTTGATGACATCCTACAGTGGGACTTCACTGAGGACTTCAACCTGATGCTCAAGGAGCTGCACCTGCAGTGCTGGGTGGCAGCTGCCTGTCCCCAGGCCCGCTTC
>NW_006470332.1:0-269 GCF_000325575.1 Pteropus alecto | reverse complement strand
CATTCACATCTTCATTCCTTAGAGCCATGCCATCCTTATTGTCCCAGGAGGAAACAGGCTCAGAAAGCCAAAACAGCTTGCTTAGGGTCACATAGCTGGCCAGCGGCAGTTTTTCTGACTACTCTACCTCTAAGGACATTTTAGTTTTCTTCCCAAATTTATCCTTCAAGCCCCCATGCCAGGAGCATGCTGGTTTTAGAATTTTCATCAGAAGCCAGTCTCCCCCAAATCATGCAGAAATTACTGGCCCAGACTGCTCTCTATCAACA
>NW_006470331.1:0-269 GCF_000325575.1 Pteropus alecto | reverse complement strand
TCCTATTTTTCTAAGACAGACTTTTATCATCTCTTCTCCACACTAATGCAACAGCCTCCTAGTTAATTTTTCTGCTTCCAATATTTTTACCTCTTAAGGACATTGTATTAGTTCCTTATTGCTACTGTAACAAATGACCACAAACTTCGTGGCTTAAAAGTACACAAATTTATTATCATTCAGTTCTGTGGTCATGAACTTGTTGGAAAGAACAAGCTCCTTATAAAAGGTGAGACAAAGGGATCCAAGAAGAAAGTGGTTGACCCATT
>NW_006470330.1:0-269 GCF_000325575.1 Pteropus alecto | reverse complement strand
TTTTTGGGGGGGGGGCGGTGTTCTGTATACGTATTAGGTCTAGTTGGTTTATTGCATGGTTCAGGTCATCTATTTCCTTATTTATCTTCTGTCTGGTTGTTTTATTCTTGAGAGTGGGGTATTGAAGTCTCCAACTATTGTAGAAGCCTATTTTGCTTCATATATTTTGAGGGTCTGTTATTAGGTATATAAATGTTTATAATTTGATATCTTGCTCTATTGAAACAATATACAATGTCGCCTTTTGTAACCTTTTTAAAAGTTTTAAG
>NW_006470329.1:0-269 GCF_000325575.1 Pteropus alecto | reverse complement strand
TATCCTTGGGCCGGGAAGTAGATCCGTCAGGGTTCACTGGGCACAAGCAACAGAAATGGACTCGGTTGAACACAAGTGGAAAAAGAATTTATCGCAGATCTGTCATAGACTCAGAGGAAAGTGACGGCCTGGGTCTCAGTGACGACGTGGGCGTGTTTAGCAGGAACAAAGGCACTTCTCAGTGCGCCACTGTCCTCATCAGTCTCCTCCAAAGGGCTTTGGTGGTTGTATCCAAGCTTTAAATTCAAGTCAGGCCTGTCTTAGGCTGG
>NW_006470328.1:0-269 GCF_000325575.1 Pteropus alecto | reverse complement strand
AATGTCCAATATAAATTCAAACACTGATATTTTTGGTTCAATTATTACAAAACTGGACAGGTTGTTTAGTTCAGGAGGTGAGAAGACACTATCCCCAAAATGCAGTGACAAATAATTTTAGGTTGAGCTCTAAACTTATTAAATTGTCAATGCTGAATTATTAGTAAATCAAGAAGGATGTTAATGAGCATCTGTGCTTCAGCTTTCATTGCCATTTGGCAAACAGTAGCATAAAAAGAAAATGGTAATTAGCAATAAAGGTGTGTTTA
>NW_006470327.1:0-269 GCF_000325575.1 Pteropus alecto | reverse complement strand
CCTCTCCTTGTCTTTCTTTTCACCATCCTGGCTGAAGAAGATGCAGAAAGTGTAGAGCAGGAAGTGGGGTCGAACCCAAGCTGTGAAAGACAGACAGGTTTCAGCAGACAGAGAGCTGCAAGGGGGTCATTCCAAGTGGTAGGGCCAGGATGACACGGGCATCGAGGCGGGGATGTGCAAGGTGTAGGCAGCTTGGGGAGCACACCTGATGAGTTCCAGGAGGTGAGGCTAGGGGAGCTTGGCCCTCAGGCTGTCCCACGAAGGCCTCT
>NW_006470326.1:0-269 GCF_000325575.1 Pteropus alecto | reverse complement strand
ACAGTCAGGTTATTCCAGAGGCCAGGACCGCAGCCCGAGACCACATGCTTGTGCCACAGTTCTCTCTCCTAAGTTCCAGGTGACTTCTCCGTCTGCCTGACCCACGGGTACCCCCAGTTCAACGGGTAAGAATAAACTCACCTTCTCACCTCTGTGACCGTCATACCTACGAGATGTTTTCTGTTAGTCTCGCGGTAACCACAGACTTAGAAGAGACGAGTGATGGAGAGAAACGAATCAAGCATGCCACTCCAGGAAAAAAGTCGCCA
>NW_006470325.1:0-269 GCF_000325575.1 Pteropus alecto | reverse complement strand
CAAATACTGCAGAGTCACATGGATTAATGTATTAACACATTAGTGGTGTAAATGTGATCTTTTTTTTTTTTTATGGCAATATAGACTGCCCTTAAAATAATGTTGAACCAAAAAACCCAAGAAAAGTGAAAAGTTTTGTATGGTATCATTTATGTAAATTTGTAAAACACAGAACCAAATAACATTGGAATACATATGTGTATAAGTAAAAATTGTTAAACGAACTGGAAGATTTACACGAATGTCATGGTAATGGAAGCCTGAGGAGG
>NW_006470324.1:0-269 GCF_000325575.1 Pteropus alecto | reverse complement strand
TTCAGCTCCAGAATTTGTTTGGTTCTTTTTTTTATGGTTTCAGTCTCTGGCAAAGTACCCCCTTTGTTCGTTGATTTTATTCTTGATCTCATTGAACTGCATTTCTGAGTTCTTGCATCTCGTTTTTTCATAACTGCAATCTTGAATTCTTCGTCATTTAAATCACAGTCTTCCATGTCTTTGAGTTTTGTTTTTGGGGTCTTTTTATTATCTTTCTGAGTTACCTTGTTATCCTGGTTATTCATGGTACTTGATAGATTGTTTCTCTG
>NW_006470323.1:0-269 GCF_000325575.1 Pteropus alecto | reverse complement strand
TCGTACAGATCAGCATGAAGGTTCTCAAAGGGATCTCATGTGCCCCCTGGGGAACCACCGACACTCTCCTCCCGGGGTGCTGGGGCGAAGGGGTGTGGACTCTCCCCTCCCCTGGCAGCAGGCGCTCACGTAGAGGGAAAGGCGGAGGATGACGGGATTGGCTACGTCCTCCACCATTGTCACTTTGGTCTCCTGCCTCTTCTGCGACTTCTTTGCTCTGGCCTGTTGGCTAAACTCAAGGCCCCTCTATCAGGTCAGGTCGAATAACC
>NW_006470322.1:0-269 GCF_000325575.1 Pteropus alecto | reverse complement strand
TGTATATCTTGCTACTTCTTTGTTTTATTGTTGCTATCAGACCTGTATTAACATCCAAAGGTGTGAGCAAAATTAATGGGAGAAAACTTCATTCACTCATTCAGAAAATAGTTATTAAGCACCTATTATGGACCAGGCACCGTTTTCAGAGCTTGGATGTATCCATGAGCAAAACAGACACAGATCCCTGCCCGAGGCGCTTACTCTAACAGCAAGTGATGGGAAATAATACCTATAATACATAACTGCAAAGCAAGTTTAAGGGTGAC
>NW_006470321.1:0-269 GCF_000325575.1 Pteropus alecto | reverse complement strand
TTGAGGTGTATAAATTGTCACTGGAGATTGAACTCCTGGAACTACAGAGAGACAAGGTGAGGAAAACCACTCTGGAGTCGTCCCTGTAATTTTTTCCCGAAAGAGGGAAGAAAAAGTGCCTTGCTGCCTTCGATTTCAGTTTAGTTGAAAACTCTACCAAATCTTTGCACTAGAATTCATCATAATAAATATGCATATATCAAAACTATTTGTCATCATGGTCATTTAGGACCCCATCAAGTGAGAAATCTAAACTACTTATTACCTAA
>NW_006470320.1:0-269 GCF_000325575.1 Pteropus alecto | reverse complement strand
CTAGCTCACAACTCTTAACACACATACACTATTTAGATTTTCAGTATGTATTTTTGAACTTAACTGAATTGTGACTATCACAAACTATTAAATTAGAAGCTAGAAATTTTTTTTCAAACTCTCATGGTATCCTAGGTAATGAAGTAAAAGAACAGACACTGAAAAGAGAGGCAGAGGTAAATGGCACACAGGATTATTTATAATGCTTCTTAGGTGAATAGAGAGCTCAAAATCAGAGCTTCGGGGTCCAGATTCCAAAACAGAGCATA
>NW_006470319.1:0-269 GCF_000325575.1 Pteropus alecto | reverse complement strand
GTATTTTGAATTTAAATAAATTTGTTTTGGCATGTATTTGGCACATATTACTTAGAAAACAGCATGCATCCTGTAACTTTTTATTGATATTATTACCAATAAAACTAATCCAATATTCATTGCAGCTTTTAGGGAGCCCCGAGTGAGGCGCTGGAAATTCTAATGATATTTAGAGTGTGGCATATGTACTTTACAGCCTTGTAAAACAGTGAGAGAAATGATCAATAGACAATTAGTTACAAAAATGTGATAAACACTATAATAGAGGT
>NW_006470318.1:0-269 GCF_000325575.1 Pteropus alecto | reverse complement strand
TATGATACATTTGTGTATTGCAAAATGATTAACATTGTAACATTAGCTGACACCTTTATCCTGTCACGTAATTATTTTTTATGGTTAGAGCCATTACTTTCTTGTCCCTAGCAACCTTGATGTTTATAATACAGTCTCGGTTAACTACGATTTTTATGCCATACTTTAAACTTTCAGTTGATTTTTCACTAGTTGCAAGTGTGTAACCTTAAGGAACATCTCTCCTCTTACTTTACCTGGCAGTCCTTGCTAACCACCCTTGTGCTCTG
>NW_006470317.1:0-269 GCF_000325575.1 Pteropus alecto | reverse complement strand
GGATGCTGTGGTGGATCCGCCCTGGGTGCCAAGGACGAAAGGAGGGAGCGAGGTTGCCGATGGCACATCAAACTGCGTGCGTGTGCGCGCGTGTGTGCGTGTGTGCACGCATGTGTGTGCGTGTGTGTGCGTACGCGCGTGTGTGTGCGCGCACGTGCGCATGCGTGCAAAGGCCCGGAGGCCTGCTCGTAGCTCGGCACCGCTGAGGCAGGCAGGGCAGTGGGTCCGCAGCCGGTTGGAGGCGGTCAGAAGAGGGGCGGAGGCCGCAC
>NW_006470316.1:0-269 GCF_000325575.1 Pteropus alecto | reverse complement strand
TTTAAACGATAATGTTTCTCTAAGGGTAAAACTCAGTTTTCATTGGGATTTAAAATAAAGTACACTTTATTTTAAAGTACTCTTTAAAGTACTCTTTCCAGCCCTTTCATACTTAAATCCAAATTTAGTCCTAATTCTGTTGCGTCTTTTGTGGTTTCAGAAAACAATTACTTAAAAAAATAAAAGGAAATACGATGAAGTATTTTATGAAAATTAACTCAAAAATATGTAAACCTCACAAAAATATTTACCTGAGAATTTGCATAATG
>NW_006470315.1:0-269 GCF_000325575.1 Pteropus alecto | reverse complement strand
GGCCTTGTGCGACAGTCAGAAGCCAGAAGGCAGAAGTCCAGTGTCGCAGGAGAGCAAGGTCTCGGAGGAGGCAGGTTTCCTGGGGCAGCGGTGGCCGTGGCCCCCGACGCCCAGACGCCGGCAGCAGGCTGGCCGGGCCGGGCTCAGAGCTGTCCCAGCGCTGACGACGGTGCCCACTTCCTGAACCCCACCTCGTTCCACCCCAACGGCCACCCCACCACGACAGACACGGGGCCCATGCCCATGTGTCACTTACCCGTCGGGACCGC
>NW_006470314.1:0-269 GCF_000325575.1 Pteropus alecto | reverse complement strand
TTAATAAAGTTAAACAAGCATGAAAAAATATATGCTGAATGGTTTGACACTAACACTGTACTTGCTGCTGTGATTTCTGAGTTTGCTACAATAAAAGACTGTTCTTTTATGTCACCGTCCCCTACCCGTTTGCAACCACTTCAACAAAGTCCTCCTCCCTAAGCAATTACATTGAATAAGAGACGGTTGTGCATGGGACCTACAGACATCTACCTCTCAGTGACGACGCCTGCGACAGCTCCAGAATGATTCCCAAGTCATTTGTGTGC
>NW_006470313.1:0-269 GCF_000325575.1 Pteropus alecto | reverse complement strand
GAAGTGAACATAAGTGAATAATATATGCTGCTCTGCATAATAAATATAAAGGGCCATCTTTTTCTGGTCAGAGTGTAGATCTACACATTTCATGGTCCTTAGGAAGCTATTTCTGTCATTACATCTATATAATAGACTTAAATACAAGCCTCTTTCATAAAAAGGCTAAGCCCTAACTTATCAAAATTTAAGGTGCATATGAATTATCTGGAGACCTTTGTTAAAAGGAAGACTTTGATACAGGAGATTTTGTGGTTGCCTAAAAGCCT
>NW_006470312.1:0-269 GCF_000325575.1 Pteropus alecto | reverse complement strand
TGTGACTTGTCACTGCCTTTGGGGGGAAGTGGCCCAGCCCCATCTATTAAGGTGTGTCTACATAGGCACACCGGACTCTCCAGAGACCGCTCCGAGAGCCTCTCCTGTCGCAATAAAAAGCCAGCACACAGGGAAACAAAATCCAGAGCAAGCGTGTCTATTCATGGTGGCAAAGAATGGGGACGGCCTTGTCGGGGTGGCCCTGTGGAGCTGGCCAGGCTCTGCTTTCTGTCAGCGTGGGAACCGGGTACACAGATGTGTTCACTTCA
>NW_006470311.1:0-269 GCF_000325575.1 Pteropus alecto | reverse complement strand
TGTGGGTATCTAGGGCAAGAGCATTCCTGGCAATGTGGTGAATGAAAAAACTGTCAAAAAATTGAAAACACTTATATGTGAGCAGGTGAAGGAGAATTAACTTGATGTCTTAGGGATTTTGCGGTCTTTTTTCTTTCTGTTGTCTCTAGGTTTTGTCAAAAGATTAAGAATATTACCTAGTATCACAGCCATTTGATGTAACCTAAGAAATCACAGGCCAACCTCAAACGACCTTCAAAGAGACCACGTCTGGCACAGGTTCCACAGTT
>NW_006470310.1:0-269 GCF_000325575.1 Pteropus alecto | reverse complement strand
TCTTACAGCTCTTTTTATTCCCAGAACCTAACACAGTGCCTTTCACACTATGTATTATTGTGCGTTTTATGGGAGATGGTGCTGGTGCTGGTGCTGGTGACGGTGCTGGTGCTGGTGCTGGAGCTGGTGCTGGTGACGGTGCTGGTGATGGTGCTGGTGACGGAGCTGGTGATGGTGCTGGTGCTGGTGCTAGAGATGGTAATGATGCTGGTGCTGGTGCTGGTGACGGTGCTGGTGATGGTGATGGTGATGATGTAGCAGATGCCGAA
>NW_006470309.1:0-269 GCF_000325575.1 Pteropus alecto | reverse complement strand
CGGGACGAAAATGCCGTCAGGAGAATTTCCTCTTTCTCCATCAGACAAGGCAAGCGGGGAAGGACTCATGACCTTAAGACCGAGCTTCCTGGCAACAGAGGTGTGCGTGCGCGCGTGTAGCGCATGGCCCTGATGGCGCGCGTAGCACGTGGCCCTGGCGATGGCGGTCCCCTCGTCCCCTCTCTCGCTTCTCCGACCGAATCTCCCACCTCCCCTCTGCTCGAGCCACTCCCAGCTCAGGCCCCCAGGGGGTAAAACACGGTGCTTCA
>NW_006470308.1:0-269 GCF_000325575.1 Pteropus alecto | reverse complement strand
TGATAAATGCTCTGTCTGGTATAAGTATCTCTGTGTTTTTTTTTTTTTCCCAAGATTATTTTACACAAGTGCCAAGTATAATGCGCATTTCACTGCGTTTTGTGGGTATGAAGCAAAATGTTTTTTTTTTTTTTTTAAAAATTAAAGCAAAAATTCAAGCAAGATATGTTTTATCACAAGGAGATAGGAATGGCCAAAAGGGCATGGTCCTTGGGACAAAGGCTTCATGATAAGCATCTTCCCTCAGGCGCATATTTGGACATCCTCGC
>NW_006470307.1:0-269 GCF_000325575.1 Pteropus alecto | reverse complement strand
TACTCTTCTACATTCCTTGGTAAAATTCACATAAAAACTGACAAAAGGGTAGTCTATTAGTAACAGAGAGTGGACGATACAGCCAACTCACTGCCCTTCATTTGAAAGGTCAGGTGTGCATGGCTAGACTTGCTTAAGAATAGTAATGTAGGCTACCAGAAAATGATCCTTCGATACCTGGCTTGAGGTTTCAGCTTTGGTCAGCCAACCTGCTGGAAGGCAATGGGAGTGGATGTAGCAAATTAAACGCATTGAAATTAAGAGGCTGA
>NW_006470306.1:0-269 GCF_000325575.1 Pteropus alecto | reverse complement strand
TTGAAGAGGGCACAGACCTAAGATTTATAAGTACCGCTGGGTACTGGCTGATGTGTCCGGCGGCTGAGCGGTGCGCATTTTTATAGCTTGCGGACCGCAGGGCCAAGGTCAGTGGTTGCAGCGTATAAGCAGACAGATAATCCCGCGTGAAGAAGATGAACCTTCATTAGTTATGCCCGAAATGAGTATGTTTCTCAATTTCGAAGGTGTATAAACCACGATCTTGCTGATGACAAGATTGGAAAGTTGAAAACTTCCAAGCGGTTTGT
>NW_006470305.1:0-269 GCF_000325575.1 Pteropus alecto | reverse complement strand
TAGGGTCAGCCCCCACACAGCAACCCTTACCCTGTGGATACAGCCAGTTCCCACAATTAGCCAACCTGAGTGTTAATCTCATTCATTAATGTACTAACGACAATAAAGGCCTGACGATGACAGAAGATCACACACAATCCATACAAAGATCACATCTAGAGCCCCCAGCATAGGAGATCCTGGGCCACACAAGACACCTTCTACATTAAGCCAACGGGCCAAGGCTGAGAGATTAAACAAATATTCCTGACACCTAGAAATGAACACAG
>NW_006470304.1:0-269 GCF_000325575.1 Pteropus alecto | reverse complement strand
CCAGGGTGGCAGTGCAGCCCCTGGCTGAGGTGTAGTAGTCGTCGATACCAGCCATCATCAACAGCTTCTTGGGCACAGGGGCCGAGACAATGCCATTGCCTCTCAGGAAGGGAATGAGGTGCACCAGCACAGAGCCACAGCAGCCAGTAACCTTGCAAGGGATGGTGTAGGGCTTGCTGATCTTGTCCCCCCAGAAGCCTCACCACACAGGGACAATGGAGAGCTTGGTCAGGTTGATAGCCCCACGGATGGCAGTGGCTACCTCCTTG
>NW_006470303.1:0-269 GCF_000325575.1 Pteropus alecto | reverse complement strand
TTCTAAATGATAGCCTCGCTGGGTAGAGTAATCTTGAATATAGATCTTTGCCTTTCATCGCTTCGAACATCTCCCTTCTGGACCGCAATGTTTCTCTTTAGAAATCAGCTGATGGTCTTACGGGAGTTCCCCTTGTATGTAACTAACTGCCTTTATCATGACTAACTGCTTTTCTCTAGCTACTTTTTAATATTCTCTTTGTTTTTAAACTTTCACATTTTAAATACGATGTGGCTTGGTGTGGGCCTCTTTGGGTTCATCTCGTTTGG
>NW_006470302.1:0-269 GCF_000325575.1 Pteropus alecto | reverse complement strand
CTCATCTTACAGCTACTTATAGCCTCTGGTTACTCGCATAACCAGAGAGCCTGATCAGTGACCCTGGGCAGCTTTGGAATTCAGCCTATGGTACAGTACAGCAGTGGAACCCAACCTGAATCTACAACCTGAAGCCCAGTGTGGCTTACATCTTTGCCCAATTGCTGAACACAGCTTTCAGTCTCACCTAGATGGGGGACCCAGCCAGTGGCCACACTCACTCATAAAGTGTATCCCCACAAGGAAGCCCAAACAGCAACTACACCTGA
>NW_006470301.1:0-269 GCF_000325575.1 Pteropus alecto | reverse complement strand
GGAAGTCTTAGCCACAACAATCAGACAAGAAAGAGGAGCAAAAGGTTTCTGAATCGGAAGGGAAGAAGGAAAACTCTCGCTATTTGCCAATTACATGGTACTATATGAGAGAACCCTAAAAATTTCACCAAAAACTGTTGGAACTGATCAATGAATTCGGTAAAGTGGCAGGTTACTAAATAAATATTTAGAAGTCAGTGACTTTGTTATGCACCAATGATGAACTTTCTGAAAGAGAAAGTAAGAAAACAATCCCATTTACAATTGCA
>NW_006470300.1:0-269 GCF_000325575.1 Pteropus alecto | reverse complement strand
GTTCAGTGTCTGACCAAGTCTCTGAACAAAAAGTAGCACAACACCATGGGAATTTTCAGCTGTCCAGCAGTCACTGTCTGACCTGTATTTTCACTGATTGGTGTCTGATGGCTTTAACCATGTAAACCAAATGTGCTTTAATCTTCCCTTCTGTTTCATTTTCCTCCCAATTTTACCACTGTGATGATATTTCGGTGGCTCTAACGTTTCGTTAGAGTCCCAGAAGGATAAGGTGAAGTTCGGAGGACAGCGAGGCAGAAGGGACAGTG
>NW_006470299.1:0-269 GCF_000325575.1 Pteropus alecto | reverse complement strand
AGTCTGGATGTGCCACCGTCGTCGAAAATCTGATCAGCGCATTTGTCCGACCGGACGGTCAGCACCGCACTTGAGTGAGCGCGCTCGGCTTGTTTGAATATGAAACATGCCTGTGTGTGAGCGTGTGTGAGCATGTGTGAGCATATGTGTGCGAGCACGTATGTGAGCATGTGTGCGAGCATGTGTGAGAGTGTGTGCAAGTGTGTGTGGGCATGTGTGTAAGCACTTGTGTGTGAGCGTGTGTGAGCATGTGTGCAAGCGTGTGTGTG
>NW_006470298.1:0-269 GCF_000325575.1 Pteropus alecto | reverse complement strand
GTGCAAATATAAAAACAGTATTGAGAGGAAAGTATTAGTTAATACTCTTGGTTGCAAGCACCGAAAATCTGACTCCAGCTGGTTTAAGAAAAAAAAAAAAAGATCATTTATGGGCTTATGTAAAATTACAGTCCAAGAATAAACCTTACTTCAGGCATTTAAACCCGACCGAATTAGAATATCCATGGATATTCTAATGGGCCCGCGAATATGTATTTAGCCCCCTACCCCATCCCCCACCAGGTAATTTTGATTCTGTTTTGGAAAGC
>NW_006470297.1:0-269 GCF_000325575.1 Pteropus alecto | reverse complement strand
TTTTGATTGGAGATTTTAATTTATTTACATTTAAATAGCTACTGATAAGAGGAACTTATTTCTGTCATTTTGCTATTTGCTTACTATATGCCTTAAGCTTTTTTGTCCTTCATTTCCTGCATAACTCTCTTCTTTTTGTTTATTTTTGGTAGTAAAACTTTTGTTTCTTCCTCATTTCCTTTTGTGTACATTTTATAACTATTTTGTTTGTGGTTACCAAGGAGGTTACATTTAACATTCTAAAGTTATAAATTTATACCAGCTTAACT
>NW_006470296.1:0-269 GCF_000325575.1 Pteropus alecto | reverse complement strand
TGATAAAAGAAATTGAAGAAGACACAAATAAATGGAATGGTATTTCATGCTCATGGATTGGAAGAATGTTGTTAAAATATTCATACTACCCACAGTGATCTATGAATTCAGTGCAATCCCTATTGAAACTCCAATGACATTTTTCATAGAAATAGAACAAACAATCCTAAGTTTTGTATGGCACCACAAGAGATTCCCAAATATCGAGAGCAATTTTGTAAAAGAACAACAGAGCTGGAGGCATCATACTTTCCGATTTCAAACTATAT
>NW_006470295.1:0-269 GCF_000325575.1 Pteropus alecto | reverse complement strand
AAAGAAATGATGTCACAGGATACGATCGAGTAGTCCGCTAATGCTATGGCGGTGACCAGAGTGATCTTTTAAGACAGGAAATATGCTCATGTCACTTCTCCTGGTTATACCCCACCTTTGGCTTTCAATAACACTGAGACAAAATTCAAAGTCTTCATCATGCTGATAAGGATCCTTTATGATCCAGTTCTGGCTGGGGTCATCTCTAATGTCACATCTTACCGACTTCCATCGCCCTGTTCACAGACCCTCCATACTGGCCTTTGTGT
>NW_006470294.1:0-269 GCF_000325575.1 Pteropus alecto | reverse complement strand
TTCCCAGCGCGCCAGCGGGCTGGCCCTCAGCTGTCCCAACGCCCACTCCCACCACCCGCAGGACCCGCGAGTCCGCCGCTCTCTCCAGCACTGGCGCCGCGTGGTGCTATGGCCCAAACGTCTGCGTCTCCGCAAAGTTCACGTGCCGAACTCACACCCCAGTGCGGTGGCACTAGGAGGCAGGGCCTCAGGGGCGTGATGAGCTCGTGAGGGGGGCCCCATGAATGGGATTCGTGCCCTTATGAAAGGAGCTCCTCCCAAGCCCCTCA
>NW_006470293.1:0-269 GCF_000325575.1 Pteropus alecto | reverse complement strand
TTTAGATTTAGGTTTAGGATCTGGGTTAGGTTTAGGGTTAGGGTTACGTTTAAGATTTCGGTTAGATTTAGTTTTAGGATTAAGGTTAGCGTTAGTTTTAGCATTATGGTTTCGATTAGGCATACAGTTATGTTTAAGGTTAGGGTTAGGGTGTTAGGTTAGAGTTACGATTAGTGTTAGGGTTAGGATCATTGTTAGTATTAATTTAGGGTTAGGATTATTGTTAGGTTTAGATTAGGTTTAATGATAGGGTTAAGGTTAGGGTAAGA
>NW_006470292.1:0-269 GCF_000325575.1 Pteropus alecto | reverse complement strand
GAGAGCTGGTCATTAAACATTTGCCAGCACATCACTGTATATTGAGCACCCACAATACGCCAGACCCTGTTTTAGTGGTGCGATCGATCCATCAGGAAACTGCAATTCTTGCATTGAGAGACTTATGTACTCAAGTGGATGGAGATAGCAATAATTAATTAAATAAATAGTTAAATAGTATTTCTGATATTTATAACCGCCGTGGTGAAAAGACAAAGTGGAGGAGGCGATCAGGAGTGTTGAGTGGTGGGCAGATTTGTAAGAAAGAC
>NW_006470291.1:0-269 GCF_000325575.1 Pteropus alecto | reverse complement strand
ACGTCTCTCACTCCACCATGTTTCTGATGTTACTCCCATTTGATATTTCATACGTCCGTTAAGCTATTTTCACTTTTTAAAAACCCTTTTTTTTCTTTTTGCTGATTGATTAGGTGAGTTCTGCTGTCCTCTTTGTGAGCTCATGGATCCTTTTCTGCTTCATCTAGTATACCGTTGAATCCCACTAGTATATATTTCAGTGCAGTTATTGTATTCTTTAGCTCTGTGACTCCTATTTGGTACTTTCTTATATTTTCTGTTTCTTTGTT
>NW_006470290.1:0-269 GCF_000325575.1 Pteropus alecto | reverse complement strand
GAATTTTGAGAAGGGTTCTAAGGCCATTCAGTGGGGAACAATGGACTTTTCAATAAATGGTACTGGGACAAGTGAATAGCAACATGCAAAAGAATGAAGTTGGACCCTTCACACTATATACAAAAACAAAATCAAAATAGATCAAAGAACTAAATATAAAGGCTAAAACTATATACTCTTAGAAGAAAACCAAGGGGTAAATATTCATGACATATTTGGCAATGGATTTTAGACATGACACCAAAAGCACATGGGCAATAAGGGAAAAC
>NW_006470289.1:0-269 GCF_000325575.1 Pteropus alecto | reverse complement strand
CCATAATGGCTCAGACCTTTCAGAAATAAAGATTAAGGTTACCTTACCAAATAAAACATCATAACTAGGTGAGGTGCTGGCTGAAGGCAAAGGGACCATGGGATTGGTAGTAGAAGAAAGTCATTATAAATTCCAGCTACAACTTGTGATTATATAGTAGTTATATTTATATTTGTACTATTAACCAATTCCCTTTATTTTACCCTCCTTTTCATTATTCTTTTATAAAGGTGCGCTAGTCGTGCTTAACTTTATAATTTGGTTTATTA
>NW_006470288.1:0-269 GCF_000325575.1 Pteropus alecto | reverse complement strand
TTCAGCTCCTCCATAAGCCATTGCCCATCCCCCTCTCAATTTTCTGTGCATTTTCTCATTAGGGTTTTTTTATTTGATAGCTAGAAGAAAGTTTTACAGTTTTTATTGCACAGAAATAATAAATATAGTTAATGTTATGTTCATACACAGAGTATTATACTATGCTGTTTTTTTTTTTTTTTTCAACACATAAGCACCTCCTCAGACTTCATGTGGAGTTTCTGGAAGATGATAGTATGTGGTCTTTTGATGGCGATAGCTGATTCTTA
>NW_006470287.1:0-269 GCF_000325575.1 Pteropus alecto | reverse complement strand
CCCTGAAAATTCTATCATCTGTTTCCTAAAGTAAGTCCGTTTGAAAAACTTTATTGAGCATAACTAATCAATATAATTGTCTATACTTAAAGCATAAAACAGAGTGATTTGATGTTTGTATACTGATGAATGATTTGAAGACAAACATAAGGAATTAACAGTTCCATCGGCACACAGTTAACATTTATAGTTCGTGGCGAGAATGCTTAAGATCTATTTTCTTCAACTTTCAAGTACAAACTACCATGACGTTAACTAACATAAGAGCT
>NW_006470286.1:0-269 GCF_000325575.1 Pteropus alecto | reverse complement strand
CTTCTGTGAGAATCTAATGCCTGATGATCTGAGGTTTAACTGAGACAGTGATGAGCAGCTGCAAGTAGAGATGAAGCTTCTCTTGTTCTCCTGCCACTTACCTCCTGCTGTGCAGCCTGGTTCTCAACAGGCCAAGGACTGGGACCCCCTCGCAGCCTGGGGTTTGGGGACCCCTGCCCTAAGCCATTCATATTCGTACCACTAAAACAACAAGACTTAACACTGTAACTGACTGATTGCTATTTGTTCACGAGGTGGGATAGAAGCTC
>NW_006470285.1:0-269 GCF_000325575.1 Pteropus alecto | reverse complement strand
CACCTTTAAGTTTTGTCCCAAAGCTGATTTCTCTGCCTCTTGTACTAACGCTGCTGTGGCTGCTAAGGCTCTTAGGCATGGTGGCCAGCCCTTAGCGACTCCGTCGAGTTGTCTGGAGAGGTAAGCTACCGGTCTGGGCCAGGACCCTAAGTCCTGGGTTAATACGCCCACCGCTGTCTTGCTTCTCTCCGAGACACAGCACAAAAGGCTTCGCCAGGTTAGGAAGACCCAGCGCTGGGGCCACTTGGAATTCCTTTTTAAGGGTCTGA
>NW_006470284.1:0-269 GCF_000325575.1 Pteropus alecto | reverse complement strand
GAGGGTGGTGAAGGCATACTTAGAGTCAGTATATATGTTAGCATACACTCCTGCTGCCAGCTGAAGAGTGCAGGTCAAGGTGATGAGCTCTGCTTTCTGTGCCGAGGTTCCCCTAGGCAGAGGTTTTGCCTCAATGTGGAATGTAGGGTCACCACAGTGAATCCTACAAGGTGTTCTCCTCTCCTCACAAAACTGCTACTATCAGTGTAATAGTCTACATCAGGGTCCTTGAGAGGGTGGTCTGTCAAGTCGGGTCGGCTGGAAAACAC
>NW_006470283.1:0-269 GCF_000325575.1 Pteropus alecto | reverse complement strand
GACAAGTGGCGGTGAAGCCGGCGGCACACGGCCCCGTCCCTTGAGCTTGGGGCCAGCACCTCATGCAGAACAGGTGCAGCTTCAGGGCTCCTGCGCGACTGCCATTTCCTGTCACACCACACAGCAGAGGTCCCGCGTCTGCATCACGCACGGGCGCACGGGCGCCGGGCCTTGCTGCACTGTGGCGGGCAGGACGCAAACGTTTACATGCGCGGCACCCGAACCCACCACGGTGTCCCCTTTCATGTCACGTCCCCAGTAAGCTGTTC
>NW_006470282.1:0-269 GCF_000325575.1 Pteropus alecto | reverse complement strand
TCTAGGAATACAGGAGGGAAGGCGTCTTATCAGTGCAAAGGCCTAGGTGATAGAGAGAAGAACCCAAATGTACTTCGGTATTTTTAAAAAATGTAATGTACTCAGTAGCAGTTTGAGAATCAGATTTAAGAGGGATAGAACATGATGACAGTTCATTACTCCTTCGTCCCATGTCTTTCCTTCAGTCTTGTCACCAATCTTCCCAACATTTCGACATCAGCATTTGACTTGTTCGTTTAATGTGCCCCTTGCAGAGTTAGAAGATCCTT
>NW_006470281.1:0-269 GCF_000325575.1 Pteropus alecto | reverse complement strand
ACAAAAAACTTTCTTACTTCTGTTGTGCCCCAGTTATTTATTTTGGATAAGTTAGAATTTTAATATAACCTTGCCTTAGGATCTGTTTATGTTGGAGGTGAGGTAGGGGCAGACAGGAATCTCTATCTCCTGCAAGTTTTTGGCAGAGCAGGTGAGATGGGCGTGGAAGTGGGTAGGGTGAGAGACATCCTTCAACTCTTCTTCCAGGTTTCTGGGTTTCTGTCTGTATTAAAGATATTTTCTTTCCCTCCCTCCTTCCCTCTCTCCTT
>NW_006470280.1:0-269 GCF_000325575.1 Pteropus alecto | reverse complement strand
GCACTGCAGACATGTGAGCACATGTGCATGAGCACGTACAGGCACGCGTGGGTGCACTGCACATGTGTGATGTGTGCGTGCGTGGGCACATATGCACACCTGTGTGAGCATGCACAGACATGTGTGAGCATACACAGGCATGTGAGCATGTGCACGTGGGCGTGCAGATGCACACCTGAGCCTGCACATGCATGAGCACATACGGACACGCGCGTGAGCTCACGCTGGGGGCCGTCCTCCTGGGCTCCTTGCCCGTGGGCGGGGCTTTC
>NW_006470279.1:0-269 GCF_000325575.1 Pteropus alecto | reverse complement strand
TGGGCTCGGGATGAGTTTGAAGGCCTCTTTAAGCAACCAGCAGAAAATGTGAACCAGTATCTCACGTGAGTTATCCCATTGTCCGTATGTTCCCTCAGCCTTTCTCCCACCAGCTAGCCAAGGCATGCTGTAACTACTGTAACCCTGGGCACCTGGCATACTTTGTGAAAGAGCGAATGAATGATTGAGCCTCATGCTGTGGATTGGGGGTTCAGGACTGATGTTCCATGGAGGTAAGCCCACTCCTGGGGCCTCTGTGCAATCCTGCC
>NW_006470278.1:0-269 GCF_000325575.1 Pteropus alecto | reverse complement strand
GTTAATAAAATTATGTAGGTTTCAAGTGTACAACTAGATAATATATCATCTATGTATTGCACTGGGTGTTCACCACCCAAAGACAAATCTCCTTTTGTCACCATATGTTTAAAGCCCTTTACCCTTACTTATCTACTTCCCCGACTCCCCCCTTTCCCTCTGGTAACCATTAAACTTGTCTGTGTCTATGTGTTTATATTTGTCCTGTTCGTTTTATTTTCCACATATAAGTGAAATCATATGGTGCTCAACTTTTTCTGTCTGGCTTA
>NW_006470277.1:0-269 GCF_000325575.1 Pteropus alecto | reverse complement strand
CCCCAGCCCAGGCTTCCAGTGCCAGGAAGAGAAGTTCCTACAACTCTGGCTGTGGAAACCAGTGGGGATGGTGGCTGAGTGAGACGCAGGGCGGCAGGCCTCCCAGGCATCCTCTTAAAGGGCCGGCGCCTGGACTCACCACTGACGGAGTCATTCGTTCTGAGCTCCAGCACTGGGACAGCAGCTCGAAAGGTGCCAGGGACACACGCGGAGGAACCGAGTTGTTTGGCTTCGGGGCGAGGGCTGGAGGGGCAGCTTCCTCCCAGACA
>NW_006470276.1:0-269 GCF_000325575.1 Pteropus alecto | reverse complement strand
TTGAGGACTCAACGTTACAGCTGTGCTCAAGTTCAACTTAGTGGGAAAAAAAGACGTTAAGGCTCCCCCCAAAATAAATAAATAAACCTATGTCACGTGGCTGGGAGGAGGGCACGGGTGTGTGTCCGAATTTTGACTCTGTCCTGTCATAATCCCACGACTCCTGATGGCTCCCTCAAACTCAAGAAGGCTCAGGCTCTGCACGGGAAGTCCGCCTGTTTTCTGGGACCCATTGTGACACTCGAGGGAGAAAATGCACACGAAAGGTC
>NW_006470275.1:0-269 GCF_000325575.1 Pteropus alecto | reverse complement strand
TATTTAGACCTTACACACTTTGCAAAAATTAATGAAGTTACAGACCTAAATGTAAAATGCAAAACAGTATAGCTCCTAGAAGATAACATGGGAGAAAACTTCCATGACCTTGGGTCTGATGATGAGTTTTTAGATCTAAAAAGCATAATCCATAAAATAAATAATTTATAAGCTGAATTTTATTAAAATTAAAACTTCTGAAAAAGACAACACCAAGAGAATGAGAAACCAAGCCACAGACTGAGAGAAAATATTTGCAAATGACACAT
>NW_006470274.1:0-269 GCF_000325575.1 Pteropus alecto | reverse complement strand
ACTTTATAATACAGTTTTCAGTTACCCAGGAGAGCCAAAGGGAATTCTGACTAAATGATATGAAAAATAAAAACCATCCAAACATGGACATGGGAACTTGGGGGCTTTGTGTCATCCCTTTTGGGAGATAGGAATAGCTTAATTTTGTGCTGGTTGCAGTTTTAGGTAGAAGCAAGTTATTGTTTGGAAATTAAAATATGTTTTTTTTCTCTTCAGTGTCATAGATATAATGGTCTATTTTAACTAATTGTATTCTTTATCTAATTTGC
>NW_006470273.1:0-269 GCF_000325575.1 Pteropus alecto | reverse complement strand
TTTTTTTTCCTTCTAAGGTATCACAGAATATAATAAAACCAGATTTGAAAAATGGATCATAGTGAAATGTGACTAACTGGTTTTTGTTGATTCTGCTTTCAAAAGATATGTTCGAAATGAGGACAGGGTTCTCTAACGAGGTGATGCAACTTTGGTCAATGTGTCATTCTTTTGGGAGATTAGTAAGTATGCTTACACAATTATGTGAATATATATTTTATTGTTTAATGTGAGGTTGATGAAATATAATATATTTCTGGATAGCTATC
>NW_006470272.1:0-269 GCF_000325575.1 Pteropus alecto | reverse complement strand
TGGGCCCTCTGCAGAGACCACAGGTTAGAGCACAGGGCCCCCTCCCTGCCCTGGGCAGCAGAGCCGAGGTTCCTGGTGTGGACCAGGCTGGTGCTGGGAACCCGCGACCTCCTTGTGCTGGAGCCTTCTGCTGACCAGGTGGTGGCCAGAGCCCTAACTCTCAGGGTCCTTGCCTCCCTCGACTTCTATCGAAAGAAGCCATGGCCTGCCAAAGGAATCGGATCAGGAAGAGATGCCATGCAAACATCATCCTGGTGGCAAAGTCACTG
>NW_006470271.1:0-269 GCF_000325575.1 Pteropus alecto | reverse complement strand
AGTTAGACCTTCGTGCTACCAAAGTGACCGTAATGAAATGTGTTTCCATCGACTTGGCCTTGAGGGGCACACCATGGTCGCCTAGCACTGAGCTTAGGAGTGATAGTGAAGTTACAGCAGGGAGAAGGAGCATTTGTAAATCAGAAATGTAGATGGGGGTTCGGATGCGCAGAAGAGGACCCAAAGCACCCCGTTTCCCCTATCTTGACAGCACAGAATCGTCCTGATGGATGGGCTGACAGAGCAAGGACTGACCCGACCTGGTCCCT
>NW_006470270.1:0-269 GCF_000325575.1 Pteropus alecto | reverse complement strand
TCTGTTCCTCTCGGGGACCATGGACGTTGTCTCCTCCACGGCCATCGTGGTGACGTCTGGCAGGACCTGAGAGGCTGCAGCATCCCTGTCCACCTGCGGGGACACCCAGCATGAAGAACACAGGGCAGGCTCCAGCCCTGGGCCCGTGATGCTCAGGGCCAGCCCGTCTCCACGGCAGTGGCCGTGACCTCCCTTCTGGAGTGAGCTCGGCTGTAAGCTAAGGACGCAGCAGTGCCCAGGGACCTGGGACCCACCCAGCCAGCAGCACC
>NW_006470269.1:0-269 GCF_000325575.1 Pteropus alecto | reverse complement strand
TGAATTAGAAAAAACTGACATTTCCTCTGCCTTCACAGAGTTTAGGGAAAACACATATTTATCAAATACAATTGGATGTAAAATTATAACTGTGATGAAGCTACAAAGAGAGGAACATGGTGCCATGAGAGCACATCGTAGGGGGGATTGAACCCCGATGGAAGAGAAGAGGTAAATATGTCCCCAAAGGGAGAATCACATGTGTAAAGGCTCTGTGATGGGAGGGGTGGGGCGGGGCAGATACCTCTAAGACTACTTCTACTATTACC
>NW_006470268.1:0-269 GCF_000325575.1 Pteropus alecto | reverse complement strand
TCTAGAAGCTGTGAAAACCTGGGACTCAAGAGACTCGTCTGAGTCCCTGCTTCAGGCTAGTAAATTGCAGAGAAAGGGCTCCCACTCAGGTGCACCCATGGGTGCTCAGTCCTCGGATTTTAACCCTTGGAGATGCATTCACTATCTGAGAAAGAAAAGAATGCCCTGCTCCGAGGTGCTCTGCCAAATGCTGACTGACTTTTCCTTCTGCCTTTTACTTACCGACCGGGAATGATTTATCTTTCCATTTGTGAAGTCATTGTATTTTA
>NW_006470267.1:0-269 GCF_000325575.1 Pteropus alecto | reverse complement strand
AATAATTATAAAGCATTAGCTCATATTCTGCTCCCCCTGAATCCCTCAATATTTTTCTGAACTCAGATGTGTTGGGACCCAGGGCAGGCCATCCCAGTGGAATATTGATTATTTTGAATTAAAATCACCTGAAAAGCAGCAAGAACAGGAGGAGCCCTCTGACTCTCCTTTGTCCCAGTAAAAGCAGGAAATCAATCTCCATGATAGATGCCCTTCCCACTCCGGAGGGACTGAGAGACAAACTTATTGCAAGAGTTATAAAATCCAGA
>NW_006470266.1:0-269 GCF_000325575.1 Pteropus alecto | reverse complement strand
GGTTTAGATTAGGGACGACGCTGCAGATACCGCCACGGTCTGCGGCTCTAACTGGCTCACGTCAATACGAAGAGGCGAAAGCTTTCCACATATACCTGTGAGGCTCGGGGACATCACAGGTATGGTCCCCAAATGTCACTTTAAGACTGTACAGGACGCTGCATGATGTTACCTCGCACTGCGCTGAAGCTGCATCGCGAAGTCTGCAGATATGTTCTCCCGAAAGGCGGCTCAGCACCCTGACAGTAAAAGGCGATAGACTGGGGTAC
>NW_006470265.1:0-269 GCF_000325575.1 Pteropus alecto | reverse complement strand
ATGGTACTGGCATAAAAGGAAACAATCCAATGAAACAGATTTCAGAGTCTTGAAATAAACCCACACATATATGGTCAATTTATGTTAAAGGAGCCAAGAATATACAATGAGGGAAGAACAATCTCTTCAACAGTATTGAGAAAACCTGACGGCCATAAAGAAAGAAATGAAAATGAAGTACTATCTTACCTCATGCACAGAAATTAATTCAAAATGAATTAAGTACATGAATATGAGATCTGAAACCATAAAACTCCTAGAAGAAAACA
>NW_006470264.1:0-269 GCF_000325575.1 Pteropus alecto | reverse complement strand
ATAAATGAAATACTGCATTTATTCTTTCATTTAAAAAGTATTTATTGAGCAGTTCTCAAGTATGAAGCTCTGTTCTAGGCAATGGGGATAAAGCAGGAAACAAACCAAATAATGCTGCTGCCTTCAAGAAGTACATGATGCAGCTCAGGAGACCAAACATAAGCATTTGGACAAATGAATACTGTGGTAGACTCTTGTTCAAGACTCACCAACCCCATTTTCTCGTTTGAGCACACAATGCACAGAGACTTGCATTTTATAGCTTCCTT
>NW_006470263.1:0-269 GCF_000325575.1 Pteropus alecto | reverse complement strand
TAACTTTTGACTCTCGCAGACATAAGTTGTCCCTCAATATCCACGAGGGATTGGTTTTCTGGGACCCACTGCATTTATCAAAAGCTGTGGATGCTCAAGTCTCCTATATTAAATGGTGTAGATGAACACACACTCTCAGTCCTTAGCATCTGAAGACTCCCAAACACAGATTGGATCGGTAAAGGGATTTATTGAAAACAAATCCACTCTAAGTGGATCCTTGCAGTTCAAACCCGTGTTGTTGGAGGGTCCACTGTACTTAAGAGTTA
>NW_006470262.1:0-269 GCF_000325575.1 Pteropus alecto | reverse complement strand
ATGTCCAACACGGTCTTAGTATTTTTAGAAAGATTGAAAATGAAAAAGTGAAGATGATGATGGTGATGATGATGATAAATAATAATGATGATGATGGATTTCTTATAATTCCCACTCTTATAATAGAGACTCTTCCCCATAACTCCAACAGCACACTAACCTGATCAGAAAGACTACCAGAATTTGTATGAGGTACAATTATATACAGCACATTTGTGTTTAGAAACTAATATTTTTTGACATTATAAAACACTAAGTGTTCATCGTTT
>NW_006470261.1:0-269 GCF_000325575.1 Pteropus alecto | reverse complement strand
GGTTGTTCTCTCTACACTAATGACAAGTCTGCTTGGGTGTGATAGTCGTGGAATGTTCTGTACAATGAAAACTCCACTTCTTTACTTTGGAATCTCAAAAACAATCAGTGAGAAATAACTTCTGGAATAGTATATGTCAAACCAATGTATATCGCACCTTTTATTTCTACTCGTTAACGGGTATAATGCTCAGTCTAGCTCTTGGGTAGAGAACGAACCGGAAGTGGGAGGAGACTGAGCCGGACGTTAAAGTCTCTGGAGCTGAAAAT
>NW_006470260.1:0-269 GCF_000325575.1 Pteropus alecto | reverse complement strand
AACTACGAGTATTGGTTGATGAAATACTTTAAATATAGATATTCATTACAATGAAATTCTGAGGGAGAATTTGAATAAAAATATACATTTTAGGAAGAGTGAATAGTATAATATTCTAGGATATTAAAAACTTATTTATTGGTTTACCGTCAGTGGATTTTGGTGGTTATCAAATTTTTTGGTATTTAGCTCCCATTTCACTCATTTTAAAAATAAAGTAATTTAAAAATGTCAGTACTCAGAGTGTCCTTTGAAAGTACTTTAACCCA
>NW_006470259.1:0-269 GCF_000325575.1 Pteropus alecto | reverse complement strand
ATGTGTTGTTGTTCTTGTGTGGAAACTGTTCACTGCGCCTTTGTGATTTTTCTGTCCAAACAATGCATTTGACACTCAAAAGAAGTCCCGTACATTCCGTAAAGTCACTTTGCGGGAAGGGACGAGAAAGGCCCCATGAAAGACGAGTCGTTACAGGGAACCTGGGGAGGCCGACAGAGCCCAGCAGACGCGCATGGCCCTCTGTGCTCTCAGGCTGTGACCTCTGTCCTTGGCGGCCACAGCGGTTGCCCCTCAGTAAGTGGCCTGTC
>NW_006470258.1:0-269 GCF_000325575.1 Pteropus alecto | reverse complement strand
AGGTGGGAGACAGAAGTTATTTGTTTTAAAAGATGTATGCGAGACAATAACTATTATCCAATGCCAAAATCTCATCGCTTCTTCTAAAAAGTAGCTGTGTCTTGCTAACTGTAGGAGAAGACAATGGCCCCTATGCTTCTCTGCTTATGCTGCCAAGGGCACCAAATACCAACACAATTATACCCGTTAGTCTCCAGTCAATTCTAATTCTTCTTTTCCCTTCATTTTCAGGCCCAGGCTGTCAACCCCCAGGTACCACGTTTAAGTTA
>NW_006470257.1:0-269 GCF_000325575.1 Pteropus alecto | reverse complement strand
CTTGGCCATTTAAATCTCAAGCGTCAGAGGGCTTTTTGGATATTATCGTTTGCAAAGATCGGGCTCTCTCAACTTTCCTCTTAGTACGTGAATGTATAAAGCACCTTCTGATAGACCATGTGTTTTCTACACAGTCTGGACTTCATAAATGATCAGAGTGAGCTTAAAATTACTGTCAGAACTTTATCACACTCAGCCTTCCACTCTCCTTTGATTTCTCCCCAATTTTTACACGCGAAGCAAATGGCATCCTCTCAGCTTTTGCACTA
>NW_006470256.1:0-269 GCF_000325575.1 Pteropus alecto | reverse complement strand
TTTCATTTTAGGGGTAAGTATCTGCTCCTAAATAACTGACCCCTTGGATTAAATGTTTAACACCTTTTTTTTTTCTGGTTGAATTAATTTCAGTGTAGTATTTCTTCCTTTTCCTTTACCTTCACATCCAATTCATCGACAATTTTTGTTAGTTTATTTCCATAATAAGTCTCATATCAATATACTTCTCTCTAGTTCATCACCTTTTTGTCCCTGGACCACTGCAATTGTGTTCTAACTGGCTTCTTGTTTCCACCCTCGCCTCTCTA
>NW_006470255.1:0-269 GCF_000325575.1 Pteropus alecto | reverse complement strand
GAGATGTCAACCAGAGTTTACTCATTGTGATATTGACAAATCCTGCGAATTCTAAAATTTGGCTTAGAATAATACAAGTGAATTAAGATGGGTTCTGGTAACTGCTGGAAGGGAGACAGTCTGTTAATTAATGTGTGAAGTTAGTTCAGAGGGATCCCATTTGTAGTTGCTGCCCTGGACGTCTTGGTGGAATCATAAACCTGCTGTCAGAGTCAGCATGGCCAGGACAGCATGATTGTTGTTCTCTTCTAAAATGACCCACAGATAAA
>NW_006470254.1:0-269 GCF_000325575.1 Pteropus alecto | reverse complement strand
AACAACGTGTAAAGAGGGTGAGCACCAGGGTGAAGCTCAACAACCTGCCTGCTGTAGCTGAGCACGCATCGTACTAAACGAGTGTTGGCTCATCTGTAAGCACACCTGAAATTTTCCTAAATTACTGAAGCCATGCATTTCATCTAGGTTTCATTTGGTCAAAATGACAGAGCACAGCAGGGTTTGTGGTGTCAATCCCCAGTGGGACTTGCTGCTTATGATAGAACAGTGGACAAATTGGATCACTGTGTGGACTTGACAGGATGGTT
>NW_006470253.1:0-269 GCF_000325575.1 Pteropus alecto | reverse complement strand
TTTCATTGGTTAACCATCCATTGGTGTGAACAATGGCCTGAACCGAGAAGATGGGCCAGATTCAGAGCTCTCCTTCAGGCATTCAGGAGGTTATGACCTTCCTTCATCACGGACTTACAAGGGGTATGACTGGCTGTGCTTAAGATGTAAAATAGATCACCAAAATGTGTCTGGACATTACCACAGGAGTGGACAGAGCAAGAAGGCTAGCTGTCATCTGGGTTTTTGGTTTTTGGACAGCAGTAAGTAGGGGAGCCCAGGGAGAAATC
>NW_006470252.1:0-269 GCF_000325575.1 Pteropus alecto | reverse complement strand
TGTCCACTCAGCTCCCTGCTGAGGGAAGGAAACTGAATAAAAAAAAAAACCACCCCCAAACCCCACTATAGCCCAGTAACTGCTGGATGGAGTAAAGGAGCTATGGGCAGGAAGAATGGCTCCCCAACCAACAAGAATTTAGCATGACATGGGAGCACAGGGAGAGGCGAAGACCATGGCTACGGCCAGTGTCATAACCCTGCTCCTCCTCTCCATCCTGCAGCTTTGCTCAGCGTGCGAAGTCCCACACTCTCTCGAGAAGGCAACTG
>NW_006470251.1:0-269 GCF_000325575.1 Pteropus alecto | reverse complement strand
CCAGTGGTTGACAATGGCTGTAAAGATTTACATTGGTATTTCAAGTCAGCCATGAGGTGAAGGATGTTTCTTCACCAGGAAATGCCCCTGCCACAGGGCTTCAGCGGTCCCCACGTCACAGGCAGGCGGGGCCCCTTACAGGCGAGTCGGGGAACGCCAGCCTGCACCATGACAGCTCGCCGATGGCGTCACCTCTGTGCCCGTCGGCGAAAGAGGCCTTTTCACTTAGGACTAGGTAGGTTTTAAACAGAAGGAAACGTTACCTGTGC
>NW_006470250.1:0-269 GCF_000325575.1 Pteropus alecto | reverse complement strand
GGACAGAGTACCATGACAAAACAGCAGGTGACTCTTTGCAGCTGACTTAAAACAGCCTCAGCTGGCACCGTGAGCAAATGCCACAGTCTTCCGCTCGAGATACGCATGGGACCGATGTACTCGTTCTGTGAACAGAGAAGCGGGGTGAACAATCCTCAGGACAGCCAGCGGACCCCGCGTCCCCGCCCCGATGCCACGGCCTGACGGGCCGGGACGTGCCACCCGGCCGGGCGCCCCGTCCAGTCATCGAGGAGAACTAAGTCCAGAGG
>NW_006470249.1:0-268 GCF_000325575.1 Pteropus alecto | reverse complement strand
AATTCTTAGTTATGGTCTCCCCCCGCCCCGACTCACACACACCGTTTGAGCTGTTTACGGCGTGATTTCGGACAGACGCTTCACGAGCGTGGAGTGGGGCGGCCGAGCTGCATTACTTAGGCTGCTCTTTACCGGTGTCTTTCCGAGGTGATAATTCATTTCAAACGTGATCTTCACATGTGTCGCAGCCATGCCCTAAACGTGATCTTCATACGTGTCACAGCCATGCCCTGATTGGAAAGCGTGGAGTTCGTTTGCGTTGGTTCTT
>NW_006470248.1:0-268 GCF_000325575.1 Pteropus alecto | reverse complement strand
TTTCTCCAAGATGTGAAAACAGTTCGGGGTAGTGATGAAAAAGCATGGGCTTTGGCATCAGGTGAGACTGGATTTAAACCCAGACTCATTCCTACAGCTAGTTAGCCATGTTTCCAACAACATGGAAATGATAATACTTATAGAGTAATTTTGAGCTTTATTAAATTTTAAAAAGTACGGCGGTACTACTTTGGGGAAAGTCCATGGCAGCAGCTACTAAAGCTGAGCGTTTTTACCCCGTGACTCCACAATTCCCCTCCTCAGTATA
>NW_006470247.1:0-268 GCF_000325575.1 Pteropus alecto | reverse complement strand
AATTCTTAGTTATGGTCTCCCCCCGCCCCGACTCATACACACCGTTTGAGTTGTTTACGGCGTGATTTCGGATAGATGCTTCACGAACGTGGAGTGGGGTGGCCGAGCTGCATTACTTAGGCTGCTCTTTACCAGTGTCTTTCCGAGGTGATAATTCACTTCAAACATGATCTTCATATGTGTCACAGCCATGCCCTAAACGCGATCTCCATATGTGTCGCAGCCATGCCCTAATTGGAAAGCGTGGAGTTCGTTTGCGTTGGTTCTT
>NW_006470246.1:0-268 GCF_000325575.1 Pteropus alecto | reverse complement strand
ATTTCGACCTTTCTACGGCCTCACGTGTGAGCGCGGCTTCTGGGTTTTCACGTGGTGGGATTTGAAAGAAGCTGGTTCGGCAACCTTGGCGTTGAAACTGGCGCGATCTGTCCGTTTACGTTCAACGTGATGTCGGACGCATTCGGGGCCATCTGCCGCCCTGTGTGTCCCGTGGCGTCGGCTGCTCTGCTGTGTACAGTTTTGCTCTCGTCCCCTACGTTCCTTTGGGTCTAGCAGTGCCTCCTCCTCCCCGTAACCGCGTCACGGT
>NW_006470245.1:0-268 GCF_000325575.1 Pteropus alecto | reverse complement strand
TTATAAATTCAGAATATTTGCTATCAGGGACTTATCGGTTTATACATATTTCAAGCGGGAAAAAAGTCAAATCTTTTGGTTCCAGGATGGATTTCACAAGAACTTAGCCCTGAGGGTGACTGACTGGCTTCTCTATTTTGTGATTCTCAGCATTTAAAGATATTCGTATCATAGGTCCTCAAATAGCGTTGTTTTGTTCACTGTCATTTCGTTATGATTTTGATGAGATGCCACAGGAATTTAACTCTCATTTATATCAACTAGCCTA
>NW_006470244.1:0-268 GCF_000325575.1 Pteropus alecto | reverse complement strand
TATATTACTTTTATGTTAACTAGTATATGGCATTTGGAAATAGCTTGCCTTTAAAAATAGATTAACATTTACTTTGCAACTTCCTACTTTTTTGTTTAAAATGATAACATTTTTTTCATAAGTATAAAAATATATTTCAACTTAATTTTCAAATTATTTTGTCCATGAGTCCATGCGTATTTTTTTATACTTAAAACTCATCATGAGGTTAAAAATGCTTTATAAGTCACCTTGTTAACTCTTAAGAAAATAAAATTAGATTTTTATC
>NW_006470243.1:0-268 GCF_000325575.1 Pteropus alecto | reverse complement strand
TAAGCATTTGCTTCTACTCATACAGGTGGAAAGGGGCAAAGCCACAGACAGAGGAGAAAATGTGAAACTGCTCAATTTTTAAGTTTGTAGAAAGTCAGCCGAAAAAAGGTGAGGACCCTAAAAAGTTTTCAGAGTGAGGACGGTGGAGTTGAAAGGTCACTGAGAGTTAAAACGATTTCCAAATGCCACACGCCTGGTATGAGCAAGTCAGCGCCTGTCCCTAAGCGTCCTTCTGCTACATAAACAAAGAAAATGATGAACCCGTATA
>NW_006470242.1:0-268 GCF_000325575.1 Pteropus alecto | reverse complement strand
ACACCTGCCTTCTGGGGCAGTCCCACAGATCCCTGATCTTCCTGGAAGCCACATTACAAATCTTGCAAGAAGCAGAGTTCTGCATGCAACTGGTTTGTGTGCAATGTGGGCCCTGTGCTAGGAGAGCTGGCCACATGTGTGTGTTGGGAGAGCTGGGGGTGTTGGGGGTAGGGCAGTGGAGGTTTGCTGTCATTGTGCCACCTGGAACAATTTGTGGGAAGGGTGAGTGGGGTCTCAGGGAGACAATGGCAGTCAGATCACTACATCC
>NW_006470241.1:0-268 GCF_000325575.1 Pteropus alecto | reverse complement strand
CTGAAAAAGTTGAAAATCACATGATGTCACTTATATCTGGGATAAAAACCTAAAAGCAACAAATAAACAGTACAAACAGAGTCTCAGTGACATAGACAATGTACTAGAGGTTTCCAGAGGGTTGGAGGTGGAGTAGGAGGGTAGAGGTAGACAGGGTAAACAGGGGTCAAATATAGGAGGGAATGGGGAGCGTGAAGTGCATAAAGGAGATCAAATATATGTGGTAGCTGAATGAAACTGGTCTCTGGGTGGTAATCACACAATAGAA
>NW_006470240.1:0-268 GCF_000325575.1 Pteropus alecto | reverse complement strand
TAAGAGTGACAACCTATATGTGTTATCATTGGAGAGTGAAGTTTTTCATATAAATGCATTTTCTGGATAAGTGAATTTTACTTTATGTCCCAAAACTAAATTATTTTACCAATGGATGATAGAAATTTTATGAAGTATGTTATTCACTTATATCTGTCTTCCTCAACAGAGTATGCTTTGTAACTATATCATTTCTGGATGATGCCATTGGGAGGGGATTGTAATAATAAACATCAATTTTGATCCTGTTAAACTCATTGTCTGCTGA
>NW_006470239.1:0-268 GCF_000325575.1 Pteropus alecto | reverse complement strand
TCTGTGTGCCTCAGTTTACCCATCTGTAAAGTGTGCGCATTGGAGGAGCCTGGTTCTGGGTCTGACATTCTTAGATTCTGGGACCCGCTTGTCTGGTCGAGGAGGGTCCTACAGCTTCCACCTGATCCCTTTGGGGGGGGCCTCATCCCACCCCACCCCACCCGAGGGTCTGAGGGTCCGGCAGCTTCCCCTAACCCATCTCTTCTTCGAAGCCCTCCCCGCTGCGTCTCAAACAGTAATTATGGGACAGGGGCTGGGGGAGGGGCGG
>NW_006470238.1:0-268 GCF_000325575.1 Pteropus alecto | reverse complement strand
TTTGTTTGAACATACAGAAAGACTTGGTAGTCCTTCAATTTTAACTCAGAATAATATTGGTCAAAAGAGAAACTGACTCACTTAAAATGTAGTTTTCTTTTACTGAAATATTTTAAAGAGTAATATGCGAAATAGCTTATTTACGTATGATTCAGAATGTGTGCATGAATGTTGTTAGATCACTTATAAAGTTTTCCTTTTTTGATTTTTATTCTTCAATTAGAATTGACATTTATTATTTTATATTAGTTTCAGGTGTACAGTATAG
>NW_006470237.1:0-268 GCF_000325575.1 Pteropus alecto | reverse complement strand
AAAAAAATAAAAATAAAAAAAGAGAATGGTAGTCAATAGCTATATTTGAAATTCTATAATAATGTCCATGGTATGGTATTAAAAACTGCTTATCATTAGATTTATTGTGATCTAAAGCTAAAACTATGCCAAGAAGAAGGGTTGATGTTACTTATTATTCTCTTTCCCAGACTCAGAATGAGGTGAGCTGAAATTTAATTTACTGTCAGCAAGAGGACTGGCTGTGGATCGATATCTGGTGACAGCTTTGTGTTCCTCATACTTTATT
>NW_006470236.1:0-268 GCF_000325575.1 Pteropus alecto | reverse complement strand
TGGAGGGAAAATCGATAAAAACCGTGAGGCTGGTGAAAAGAGCTTAGTGGCTGCTTCTTCCGCCGGTGTCCGAGGCTCCTGACGCATGGCCACAGTGCGCCCTCGCTCTGGGACCGTCCAGAGTCCTGCCCGCCCCCCGCCTCCTCCTCCGCGCCCGTCTGCTGCCCCAACACAACGCAGTCACTCTGATGGTGAGTTTGTCTCAGGAAGGGGAAGCGGCCCCTCCGTCGCTCCAGGAGCGGGCTGTCCGTTACGAGCCAGGCAGTGG
>NW_006470235.1:0-268 GCF_000325575.1 Pteropus alecto | reverse complement strand
GAAGTAGAATAACTTGATATGTAATTTAATATAGAGATCTAAATAATATATGATGACACCGAATCCAAAGTATCTTTAAAATAAAAAAACTCCCCTGAATATAGTGTGTAATGCATATCACAGAACTATTCTTTATATGGGCTGCCAAAGAAATAGTGACTAGGAGCGAACGAGGAGTGGGGTGGTGGTGGAGAATATTAATAATTAACTGTTTCCAGATTTCCCCCTTACCATCTTCATGATTAAATAAAGATTTATTTTGAGGACT
>NW_006470234.1:0-268 GCF_000325575.1 Pteropus alecto | reverse complement strand
ATCAGGTCTTCTAAATATTAGAAAGAACATCTAAACGTACTATGACTCAAACAAAAACTTTTACATGAATGTTCATGGCAGCACTGTTCACAATAGCCCCAAATGGAAACAACCTCGGTGTCCATCGGCGGATGAATACACAATCAAATGGGATGTATCCATGTAATAGAATCTCATTCTTGTATAAAAAGAAGTAAAGTACTGATAGATTCTACAACATGGATGGGTCTTTGAAACATTATGCTAAGTAAAAGGAGCAAGACAAAAG
>NW_006470233.1:0-268 GCF_000325575.1 Pteropus alecto | reverse complement strand
TGTTTTTGTTTTCCAAAGTAGCTCTGGGCAGTGTTCCCCATATGTCAGGAGGGTTTCTACAAACACTTGCCTTAGGTCAGAGGTCAACACACTTTTTCTGTAAAGGGTTAGATAGTAGCTATTCAGGCTTAGCAGGTCCTGTACACCTCTGTCACATATTCTTTGTTTGTTTTTAACCTCCCTTTAGAAACATAAAAACCATTCTTAGCATCTGGTCAATGTTGTCTACCCATTACAGTTTGTGAACCCCTAGTCTAGGGCCAGGGGG
>NW_006470232.1:0-268 GCF_000325575.1 Pteropus alecto | reverse complement strand
AGGATTAGTATTAGCATTACGGTAATGCTTAGGTTAGAGTAAGAGGTTAGACTTAGGATTAGTGTTATGGTTAGGGTTACGTTTAGGTTAGGATTAGGGTTAGGGTGTAGAGTTAGTTTTAGGGTCAGTGTTAGCATTAGGTATTGGGTTAGGGTTAAGGTAAGGTGTTAAGGTTAGGGCTATTATTAGTGTATAATTTAGGGTTAGGTTTAGAATTAAGTTAAGATTAGCTCTAGTTTTAGAGTTAGGATCAGGATTATGGTAGTGT
>NW_006470231.1:0-268 GCF_000325575.1 Pteropus alecto | reverse complement strand
ATTTTAGAATATTTTTACATCCATTAGTTTATAGCGTGTGTCTTTTTTCATCCAAGACTGTTGACTTTCTAAACGAGGTTTCTGTAAATTTCTACTCTTGCCATGTAAACCAAAGTATGAGCCTTTAATAAGACACTCCTGCTATGTTTTCTAATAGCATATATTACAACTTAAATTCCTTCTTTGCAGGAAAAATACCCTATTCTTTGGTATTCCCTATTTAATACCCCGTGTGAAAACAATTTTCTTTTATAACTCAGTACTAGGA
>NW_006470230.1:0-268 GCF_000325575.1 Pteropus alecto | reverse complement strand
ATCTGAGAGAGAAAACAGAGGTGATTATGCAGGATGGAATGTACTCAACCTTCCACATCCCCATGTACCAACCAGCACCGACATCCATCATGACCTCCTTCCGACTGCAGTGGAGAGAGGTACCACTTCCTCTCTGTGCTTCACCTGCTTCCTCAAGGAGGCCATCTCGCTAAACCTCCTTCTCTTCATTAGCTCATTCTTTATGCATTTAAATTTGTTCTAGCCACATCTACCTTAAAAACAAAACAAAAGGGCAAACACCTCTTCT
>NW_006470229.1:0-268 GCF_000325575.1 Pteropus alecto | reverse complement strand
TACTTTATGATCTCACTTATATGTGGAATCTAAAAGCAACGATTTAAAAGCCCTGAGCTCATGGATATAGAGAACAGATTGGTGATTGCTTGAGGTGGAAGGCGGGGAGTAGGTTAAATGGATGAAGGGGGTTAAAAGGAACAAATTTTCAGTTATAAAATGAATAAGTCGTGGTTATGTCATATATAGCATGGTGACTATATTTAATAATACTGTATGCAGGGGTCCCTAATCCCCTGGCCGCGGGCCGGTACCAGTCCGTATCCTG
>NW_006470228.1:0-268 GCF_000325575.1 Pteropus alecto | reverse complement strand
CATTTCCAAAATGGTAACCCCCATCTCGAGCCCTCGCAAACAGAAAGTACCGTGGCAGCAGGGAACAGCAAGGAGAGGAGAAACAAGCTGGAGATCCTTGGTTGGTCTCAGGAACCGCCACGGTCAAGTAAGCGAACCACAGTCCCCGGGCAAAGAGAAGGGCTGCCCAGGTAGCGAACCACGGCCAACGCAGGTCTGCGAGATTCTCTCCCGCGGACCCTTGGCCCTCCCCACATTTCTCTGGGAGGCTGTGCTCTTGTTAAGTAAA
>NW_006470227.1:0-268 GCF_000325575.1 Pteropus alecto | reverse complement strand
AAAAAAAACAAAGCAAAACCACAACACCCTTGTCTAATAGCAGTCACTCCCATCCCACACCCCCGTCCTAGCCCAGGGCAACCACTAATTTTCTTTTCTGTTTGTATGAATTTTCCTGTTCTTCACATTTTATTTAAATGAAATCATACAATTTGGCCTTTTGTGTCTGGCTTCTTTCACTTGGCACTATATTTTCAAGATGCATCAATGTCAGGGGATTTATCAGTACTTTGTTCCTTTTTAAAGCTGAAGAACACCCCCATGGTAC
>NW_006470226.1:0-268 GCF_000325575.1 Pteropus alecto | reverse complement strand
TCCTTTCTGCCCGGCCCCTTCTCTTCCAGCCGACCGCGTGCCACCGCTCTGCCGGGTGGCGCACCGAAAACCGTCTCGGCTCACTGGGAACGCCCCGCCAGGTCCCCAGATGAGCTCCTGGCCGTGCTAGCCCCAGACGGACCAAACCTCTCCCTAGCTCTCTCCCCCTTCCCTCCGCTACGGTCATCTAAAACAGACAGAAAGAACTTCACACTAAAGAATTTTTTTAAAGCAAAACATAAAAATGTAACCATGGACGAACACAACG
>NW_006470225.1:0-268 GCF_000325575.1 Pteropus alecto | reverse complement strand
TACCTTCTTGGAAACATCCCTTCTGGGTCCTTATGACATGCTCCCATCTGGACTGGGTTCGTCCACATCTGGAGCAGTGCCACCCTCCTAGAATCTCCCTCCACTACCATCTGGAAGGTGCTTTTAAGTGCAGTGGAGTCACCTGGACATCCTGCTAAAATGCAGGCTGATTAAAGATGTCAAGGATGGGGCCTGTGAGCCTGATTTTATACCTTCTCTCACGTGATGCCGATTCTACTTGTCCATGCTCGATAGTCGAGGTAGCGAG
>NW_006470224.1:0-269 GCF_000325575.1 Pteropus alecto | reverse complement strand
TAAAGTATCTACTATGTGCCAGAACTCACCACATACCCTGAAAACTCATCAAATTTTCCTGCCCTTGTTACTGTCCTTCGTGATAGTCCACAAAGCACCTTGACAGACAGAGGCTCACAGCCTGACTCTCAGAAACTCTATTCACCTTTCAGTTATCATGAAACTTTTGCCAATTTTACCCTAATGCAATGGTTAGCAAGTTATGGTCCCTAGGCCAAACCCTGCTTGCTGCCTTTTTTGTAAATAAAGTTTTATTGGAACACGGCCAT
>NW_006470223.1:0-268 GCF_000325575.1 Pteropus alecto | reverse complement strand
CCAGTAGGTTTACTGACTCGCGTTCCCATAGCTATCTATAAAGCTAAAATAAAAAGACAGATTTTCCATATTCTAAAACTTAGCCCCTTTCATAATTCTATGCACTGGTTCCCCAGAGTGTTCAGCCTCTTTTAATATATATAATGTGTAGTAGTAACATTTTGCTCAGAATGCATTTTTTTTCAGAACAACTCTTTGAAATTTATTGTATTTTAATCTGAACAATTAAATATTCATTTGCAGAAAATATTCTGAACACAAAGCAATT
>NW_006470222.1:0-268 GCF_000325575.1 Pteropus alecto | reverse complement strand
ATTTTTACTTTTGTTACCTGTGCTTTTGGTGTCATATCATACCGAAAAAATAATGGCCAACTCCAATGTCATGAAGCTTTTCCTCTATGTTTTATCCTAATAGTTTTATAGTATCAGGCCTGACATTTAGGTCTTTGATCCATTTTAAATTGATTTTTATATATGGTGTTTAACCACTATAACCCTTTGAGATGGTCGATAACCTTGAATTGAGCTCTGATATCACACTGCATTCTCTTATCATAGCAAGGGCAATGAAGTTGCTCAA
>NW_006470221.1:0-268 GCF_000325575.1 Pteropus alecto | reverse complement strand
GGCACAGGAAGATTTCAAAAATGTGTGCCTGCCTGTGGAAATGAGGGGGGGTGGCGCCAAGACAGGGGAACATGGATGGATCAGACCAACTCAGGACACAGGCTCCTGGGCTGTCCCACCAGACCCCTGCCACTACCCTTCAGGTGCTCACCAGAGCTCAGGTGCAGCTTCAACCCTCCAGGAGGCATTTCCATCTTTATTTTACAGATGTGGCAACTGGGCCTGAGAGACACTAAGTAAGATCTAGATCCCCCGCTAGTATGTGGGG
>NW_006470220.1:0-268 GCF_000325575.1 Pteropus alecto | reverse complement strand
CGGCAGCCCCGCGCCGGTTCCAGTGAGGTGGTGGCACTTTCCATCCCCCGCCGGCCGCCTGTGAGGCGCGGGGCCCTGCGCGTCCTCCGCACGATCGCCCCAGACTCAGGGGACTCGGGCGATTACAGAGGCTTCTTTAAGACGGGGCTTTGACCACTTCCTGGGCAGCACAAGGGCTTTGCACACTCGTGTGCGTGCACACACACGAGAACTTTCTACACACACGCATGCACACACACAACGGCTTTGCACACACACACGCAAACAA
>NW_006470219.1:0-268 GCF_000325575.1 Pteropus alecto | reverse complement strand
ACACTGTTGATAGGAATACCGAATGACATAACCACTCTGGAAAAGTTTGCCAGTTTCTTATAAAGTTAAATACGCTCCTACCACATGGCCCAGCAATCTGGTCCTAGGCATTTATCCCAGAGCAGAGTTCAGCAAACTACAGCCTTGGGACCAAATCTAGAAACAGGCCCTAATCCTGTCAGTCTTCTTTGTTTATGTGTTGCTTTGGGCTGCTTTCTGCTACAATAACCGAGTTGTTGCAACAGACTGTTGGCCTGCAAAGTATTTA
>NW_006470218.1:0-268 GCF_000325575.1 Pteropus alecto | reverse complement strand
CAACGAACAAAAACAAACACCCAGAGGATGGGAGTGAGGGCCGGACCCAGGCCTGAGGCTAGGCTGACACGGCCACATGAAGCCCTCACTGCCCACAGTTCTGGAGATATTCTTTATTAGAATCATTTACAAGGCCTGGGTGATGTTTGAGTCCCTGTGATCACAGGTCCTGGTGGGACAAGCTTCTACTGAAAGAAAAAAGACAAAGGAGCAGAGAGGTGACACAGCTGAAGAGTGACCATGTCAAAGTCCACAGTGCACTGAGCAC
>NW_006470217.1:0-268 GCF_000325575.1 Pteropus alecto | reverse complement strand
TTGAAAATATCATTTCTACATTGTTAGGCTATCCCTCTCCTCTGATGTGTGTGTATAGGTATGTTAACACGAACAGCAAGATACAAGTTTCATTTGCTTTTTACGGAGAGTGTAAAAGAATCTGTTGCCCCTCCACCCAGTACCCCATCCTTAAAAAGAGTTGGCTCTAATATTAGGTTATTGATTACTATTCTAATTCCTGTGCATATTGACTTCAACTCATTGCTTCCATCTAGACACTTGACTTAGATTTGTTCACCAAAAATAG
>NW_006470216.1:0-268 GCF_000325575.1 Pteropus alecto | reverse complement strand
GGGATGGCTCTGCTGCATACATTTATATCTATTCAGAGTCGTGTCGTATGTGTGAGGAGAAAAGCCAGCAAGACCATCTTACAGTCAGAACTACAGTTGCCCAAAACTTCCGATTAACTTCTTGTCCAGTCTTCTCCTTACCACCGGCAATGTGATCTATATATACATTTATATAAGTACTCTAGATTAATACTTAAGTCACGTGCATTGAGAACCTTCCTTTGAGTCCTGCCTCTGCTACTACCCACCTACGTGATCATGAATAAGT
>NW_006470215.1:0-268 GCF_000325575.1 Pteropus alecto | reverse complement strand
GGAAACACGCCTCTGACCACAACACAAATATCAACAGCACCAACCTCAGCAGACACCACTGTGGGACAAGGAGTTGACATACCATCCTCTGTACCTACATCTTCTACTCCAGTCACCTCAGCGGTCTTGATGACAAGTGCTGTAGACGAAAAGACAACAAATGTGGAGCAACAGACAAAGGCACCTTCGTCTAGCACTTCTACTCAGGAAACATCAGCATCTTCTCAGGACCAGCACACCGAGAGTACTAAGACCACTGGAAGATCAC
>NW_006470214.1:0-268 GCF_000325575.1 Pteropus alecto | reverse complement strand
ACATCAGCAAATAATATAGTAAAAAAGACAACTCTGTGTGGTGCGCTTAGTGCCATCTCAGTGTTTGGAGGATGTGGGCCCTGTGACCAGCAGGGGGAGCAATGCAGGGGCTGAGAGTGTGGGTGCTGGGCCTGACAGCTGGTACCCACACAGCAGGCTCTAGGGGAGTTGAGCAAATCTTGTCCTCACTGATGGATGACTTTCCTCTGTTTGTGAGGGCGTCATTACCCCATGAGCTCCTGGGTCTGGATGCCTCACCACTCTGCTG
>NW_006470213.1:0-268 GCF_000325575.1 Pteropus alecto | reverse complement strand
TATCTACGTATATATCCCGAGTGATTAAGACAGAGAGTCTTACGAGTCATGCAGGCCTAACCTGCCACTTCCACAGCTCCAGGTCCATTAGCACAGTGCCTCGGTGTTCCGTGTACGGATGAGCCTTACTAGCACGATTTTGTTGTTGCTCCTCGGTAGTCACGAATTCAAATACCTGACTTGGTCTTGAGTTTCCATTTCTGAGAAAGAATGATTTGGATTTTTTACTACCACTTGTAAGAATCATGGAGTTGGAAGGTGATCTAAA
>NW_006470212.1:0-268 GCF_000325575.1 Pteropus alecto | reverse complement strand
GCACACGCGCTGGCTCCCCGCCAGCCCCGCTCCACGGCCCCTCCGTCCATCACAGGCATTTTCTCCAGCAGAGCTGCTGACCTAGAAGATACCACTCCTCCCTCCCTCCCAGCAGCTCCCGAGCCCGCCTCCTCCCCGGCCCTCACCTTCCTGAAGGCTACATTAGCTTCCCTCTCTTAGCCTAAGATCTAAGGCACTTTATGTCCTTGGGATTTCCTTTGATGGGTGGGGAAACTGAGGCCCCAGAGAGGGCAGGGGTTCCCCATAG
>NW_006470211.1:0-268 GCF_000325575.1 Pteropus alecto | reverse complement strand
GTACTGAGGCAGTGATGTAGCACTGGGGAGTGGCTGCAAATACCAATGAAGTTTCGCTGATAGCCCGCCGCTCACCTCCTGCTCTGTGGCCCCGTTCCTAATAGGCCACGGACCGGTACCAATCCACGGCCTGGGAGTTGGGGGACTCCTGACCTCGAACACAGTAGGCACTCAATAATATTTTTTTGAATTTGCTGAAAAACTGCAGGCCTGATGCCATCACTTGGCTCTCAGTGTGACTTGGTGGGATCTCAGTACAACTTTGGAA
>NW_006470210.1:0-268 GCF_000325575.1 Pteropus alecto | reverse complement strand
TCTTTTAAGCATCTATTTTGAGAAGGAGAAAGTATAACAAAATATGATACTGATTAAGTTTTGACACTGAGTGGAAAATTTGTATTTTATACTATCTTTGGTACTTTAGGAGAGAAAACGCAAACTCTTTCTCTAGATGGAACAATAAGGCATCCACTCTCTGGTATGGACAGTATTCATCATTCCCAACTGTACTTGGAATGGTTATTTGGTCAGAAGCACACTCAAAAGAACTTTTCAAAAGAACATCCAAAGGAAATTTTAATAG
>NW_006470209.1:0-268 GCF_000325575.1 Pteropus alecto | reverse complement strand
GTAGATCTCTGTAAGTCCATGGTGTGCTCTCTGGATTTATTTATTTTAGTTGTAAATGTATGTTACATATAAAAGAGTGTATAAAGTGTGTATGTGCTAAATAAAGAATAATAATAAAATTAATGTATGCGCTAGTTAAATAATAATAATAAAATTAAGGCCCGTTCTCTCACCCCTCAGCTTAATCCTCTAGACACTGTATGCACCTGTTTTTGGTCATATCCCTTCCTCCTTCTTTAGAGGAAACCACCATGGTGAATATTGTCCA
>NW_006470208.1:0-268 GCF_000325575.1 Pteropus alecto | reverse complement strand
CCCTACTTACAGGGCAGGGACCAAACGGGATCCCCCAGGTCCCCATCACTTCAGCCTTTGTGAGGTGCCCATCTTCCCTGCAAGATACCTGTCCCGATGCTGTCACTCTGAAGGCAACCTGCTCCTTTTTCCATGCTGATATCATCTTCTACACACAGTAAAAATCATGGTTCTATTAGCTTGCCTGGGCAATTTCGATCTCTGCTACGTGATTGTGAATGGGCTGACCAAACCCTCAGCTGTGTACAGTTATGACCATTTTTTTTTT
>NW_006470207.1:0-264 GCF_000325575.1 Pteropus alecto | reverse complement strand
GCGGCTGGCAGCACAGCTGACTTCCCACAGCGGACCGAAGACCAGGCACTGTGAACGTCAGGAATAGTGTGACAGTCACCCCCAACTGCCCCTGAGTTAACCGGGGCCACCAGATGGGGGCATCGTGAGGATTCAACTAGTTCCTGTGAGCAGAGTGCTCAGAACGGGGCCTGGCACACAGTGAATGGCAGCCGAGACGAGCCACTGTGACAGACGCAGATACTGGCCTGTCCCCCGGCTGTGGGCCGTGGGTTTTTACACTGT
>NW_006470206.1:0-268 GCF_000325575.1 Pteropus alecto | reverse complement strand
TGAAATTTATATAATGTTATTAACCAATATTACTCCAATAAATTAAACAACCAGGCTCTCCCTCAGCCCCCTTCGAGCTGCTATTCTGCCTCTTCTGCCGGCCTTTGGTCCCTGTCCCCTCTGGAGCCACTCTTTTTTCTATGTCTTGATGTCTGTGGCCGGTTCTGGTTTTCTGCCATCAAACACACACCTTGAGCCACATGGGTCCCATCGGATAAAGCCGCACGCGCAGGCAGGCCAGCAGGCATGATGGAAATTACATCACTTC
>NW_006470205.1:0-268 GCF_000325575.1 Pteropus alecto | reverse complement strand
TGTACAGACACGGTTTGCTTTTTGCTGTATTAGGAGATGTTCACATTAAAAACAAGGCCTTCCAGCACGGGAGGCAACACGCATTTATTTGAGATCAAAGAATCGCTCTTCGGGAAGCGCCGATTCGGACAGAAGCCCAATAGCTTTGGGGAAACGGAGGCAGGGGGTGTTTGTGAGAGAGGGAAGGGACGATGACGTCCATAGAAGGAAGGCCTTTTTTTTTCATGTTGGTCATTTTTATTGCTGAGAGCATATTTTTCAGTGTATA
>NW_006470204.1:0-268 GCF_000325575.1 Pteropus alecto | reverse complement strand
AGGCAGAGGGGCTATTGGACTGCAGCCTTAAATAGTTGTCCTTTCTTCCTACAGGTCTCACGAAGCCTTACAGTCAATGTCAGTGATCTCACCTGACTAGGATTTTGGTTTTCTGTTGATGGTTCAATTTGAGCATTTGTGTGGGCTTAGAAGTGTGACATGGAGATTTTCTGGTAATGACATTTCTTAGATGGGATCAGACTCCCACCATCAGTGGCTCTGACTTCCCTGCTTGGTCCCTGGAGGGAATAGCCTGTCCTGCACCACC
>NW_006470203.1:0-268 GCF_000325575.1 Pteropus alecto | reverse complement strand
TATATCGATAGTCTTTGGAAACAAATGACATCATCGTATTTATAGCATTCTGTTTTTATTAGTGGTATTTCCATTTACAAAATAAAGTAATTCTCGATAACTGAAAATGTCAAATCCTAGAAACCGTAGCATTTCTATGCGTGCTATCAAATTAACACTGGCAGTGAGCTGCGTTTTTTTTTTTTTTCTAAATGGGAAATGGGTTAATTAATTTTTTGGTGGGGTAATATTTTTTAATGAAATTATATAGGTTTCAAGTGTACAATTC
>NW_006470202.1:0-268 GCF_000325575.1 Pteropus alecto | reverse complement strand
CATATAAAAACGACTAAGGAAAGTTGTTTGGAAATGTATATAGTGGAAGAGGCTACCTGGCTCCCCTCCCGCCGCGGGAACCTGCGCAGGTGGGGTGACTGGTTTCTGCTTTAGGACGAATGACATATGTCTCTGGTGGGTACTTACTATAACTCGGTTCAGGATCCAGACCACGGGGTCTTCAATGGCAGTGTGAAGCCCAGAGAAAAATGACCTTGCGTGCGCTTTTATGTTTACGTAACACGGCAGACTTCAGCGGTCCAGGAGG
>NW_006470201.1:0-268 GCF_000325575.1 Pteropus alecto | reverse complement strand
CCGGGCTCGGCTTAGTCAGGGCAGAGCCGGCCTAGCATAGGCTTCAGGGCCCTCGCTAGAGGGCGTCTCGGTGGAGGGGGCGGGGGCGCCGGTGGCCAGATAAACGCTGATAAATGCTGCAAGGTCTCGTCTCCGCTTTGAGGAATGGCCGACGTGGGTGTGTGGTCCCCCCAACTCCAGTGAAGACGGAGGACACAGGGAGGAAGGTTCTGGAGGGGAATCCAGCGTGACCCGTGAACACAGTCTCAGGGATTTAAGTAAAAAACGA
>NW_006470200.1:0-268 GCF_000325575.1 Pteropus alecto | reverse complement strand
GACCTGTGGATGGCAGCTGGGAGAGGCGCCCAGCCAACGCTCCCCCGAGCCCAAGGTCACGGGCACCTCGTTAGGCACCTGGGAAGAAACAGGGAGCGGGACACCTGCCCTGCACCTGCCCGGGGCCACCGCTGACGTGAGAGTGAAAACGACCAAACCGGGCGGGCGCCCCAGGCACGGAGACCGCAGATCATCCAGAAATGAGACCTTCTCACTCTGTTTTGAAAAACTGTTGCTCGATTTTGCTTTCATCTTTGCTGACTTTCAG
>NW_006470199.1:0-268 GCF_000325575.1 Pteropus alecto | reverse complement strand
AGGTGCCCCCCCTCCCGCCCCCATCAGCACCACCGGCCACTCAGCAACAGGACGGGAGGATTTCCTTTGCAAACCTAGCGGAAGGAGGAGATATTCCCTCCTGCTCCACCGTCACCCGGGCGCGCCTGCGAAGTGCTGGGTGCAGTTTGACGACGCGTGCTCGTGCCCCACGGTGTGGCCACGGCCGTGTGGCGCCGTCGACCCTGCTACGGACACTGTGCTGGACCCGCGCTCCCCTCAGAGTTCCTGACTGTTCCCCAACGTCGTC
>NW_006470198.1:0-268 GCF_000325575.1 Pteropus alecto | reverse complement strand
TCCAGTGCCAGGAAGAAAAGTCCCCACAACTTCTGCTATGAAAATCAATAAGGATTGTGGCTTAGTGAGATGAAGGGCTGCTGGAATTGCAGACATTCCTTTTAGGGGGCCCACGCATGGACTTAGTCATTGGCAGACTCGCTCACTCTGAGCTCCGACATGGGGGCAGTAGCTCAAAAAGTGCCACAGGCATTCAGGGAGGAACTGACTGTCTGGCTTCAGGGTGAGGGCTTGAGGAGCAGCTTTCTTCCAGACAGAAGTGCTGGCA
>NW_006470197.1:0-268 GCF_000325575.1 Pteropus alecto | reverse complement strand
TTCCTTGGCTAAGTCTGTTTTCTCTGAGATACTTGGACTTCTTCTTATTGTATTCTTGTTCCAGTGCCCAGACATATATAAGTGCCTTCCCACCAGGACGCAGGAGTCGAACAAGTTCTTGGAGAGATGCCATTCTACGCTCCTAGCAAAAAACATGTTGCCATTTATCAACCAGGAGGAGATACAAAGAGAAAACAGAAAAATATAACTGAGTATAGAACTGTTTTCAATTAAGATGAACAGTGCAGAAAAATCTAACAAAATGTCT
>NW_006470196.1:0-268 GCF_000325575.1 Pteropus alecto | reverse complement strand
AAGTTTAAGTCCTTGTTTCTTCAGTCTCTTGCCCTCTCTCTTCTCCTTCTGGTACCCCTCTATGAGGTGAATATTGTTACACTTAATGTTTTCCCAGAGACCTCTTAAGCTATCAACATTTTTTTTAATGCTTTTGTCTTTTTGCTGTTTCCAGGAGTGTTTTTGCTTCATCTAATCTATTGTTTATTCCTTTTTGTGTATTCATTTTAGTTATTATATTCTTCATTTCTGACTTTTTAATGTTTCTATGTCCTTTTTATGCTACTAT
>NW_006470195.1:0-268 GCF_000325575.1 Pteropus alecto | reverse complement strand
AACAGGTCAATTAAGAAAGTTGTATGGTGACTATACATTCCAAGCCCTAAGCTGGGACTACATCCTGACACGTATGAACACACTGTGAAGACCGTGGGGCAGAAAATTTAAAATCAAGTCCCTCCTAGATTTTCCAACATATAGAGTTTTCATAAAATCAGCTAAATTATTTTATATTTTTCCTTTTTTCACCACATAACTCAATAGGTTCTGTATTTATTATACTTCTTTCATAGCCTATAAATATGTATATATATATATATATATA
>NW_006470194.1:0-268 GCF_000325575.1 Pteropus alecto | reverse complement strand
AAGCAGACTTGGCACCATACTTAGCTTTGACAGGGGGTTGATTCAAAAAAACAGAGCCCTCAGCTTGGAGAGTGATGAAGCTGGAAGCTCTGAAACAGGTTTCGCCAGCACTGGGCTTGTGGCAGGTGCTTGGCCTATACCGATTCGCGTTGACCTGCACCTGAGAGTCGGAGCCCAGTCCTGGGCTGAGTGGAGTACCAATGGGCCAATGTCTGGAATTCATGACTGGAGCGATTAGGGTGGGGTTTCCTTGGGAACCATGCCCAGG
>NW_006470193.1:0-268 GCF_000325575.1 Pteropus alecto | reverse complement strand
TCTCCATCTCCATCTCCATATCTATCTATATCGATACTGGTTCTGTTTCTCTGGAGAATCCTGACTCATGCGCCACCCAGAGGAGAGACCAGTGGGAAGTCTCGCATTTTGAGACATTCATTGGATTCTGAACACAAAAGAGACTATCATCTGCAAGGGTGGAATTTCTGACCTTATTATGCCTGGGCGAGGGAACAGTTGGGGACAGGAAATCTTTTTTTTATGCCTCTCATAACATACAACGGGGATAAAACCCACTGCGTGCACG
>NW_006470192.1:0-268 GCF_000325575.1 Pteropus alecto | reverse complement strand
GGGGTGGTCCCATCGAATCCACCCGGTTCACCGCGAGGACAGGCCGGCCAGGCCGCGGTGGGGTGTGCACAGCCCCATGGCCGAGCGCGGCGGCCCTGCTCAGCTGAGCGCAGTCTCCTTCCTGAGTATTCAAAGCCGAGGGATGTGTTGCACTGCCACCGCCCCAGCTGGTGCCCTCGTCACCCCGCAGCACAGAGGGTGGGCGGGGTGCAGCGGTGGTCCACGGCCTGGCCCGGGGCTGCACCCACCCTCCCAGTCTCTGCCACAG
>NW_006470191.1:0-268 GCF_000325575.1 Pteropus alecto | reverse complement strand
CCTCCTTTACTCATCTCTGTTTACGAGAGTTTTAGGTCATGCTCTGCACAGGCCGAGTGTCCGTAAAGTGCTGTGATGATCAGTCTGGATCGGACAGGAGTAAAGCAGGACCATCGATAATTATTGCTATTTCTCACGGCGGCTAACTTACAGCTCGCACTTCCTATTTGATGGGTAATGGGTTAAATGCATACATTCTCATTGAGCTACTTGACAGACCAAAAGGTAGTTATTATTATTGTCGAGGATTAAGAAAGTGAGGCACAAA
>NW_006470190.1:0-268 GCF_000325575.1 Pteropus alecto | reverse complement strand
AGAGACAGAGACAGAGACAGAGAGAGCGATATCTGTGTGTATGTTTAGCTTTGGAATGGGATCTCTTAAATGCATCGAGAGGCCCAGGCCACATCAATTTTTTGAGAGCCCTGACATACTAAGAATTGAAACATGACCTTTAGCACCCAGATTGTGGCCTATGAATGCTATTTCCTACTAAAAGGCAAAACAGCTCCTTGGAGAAATGACTGAATCTAGGTCTGGGATAGAAAATCCGCAAGATGAGTCTGGGACATCTTGTTGCAGC
>NW_006470189.1:0-268 GCF_000325575.1 Pteropus alecto | reverse complement strand
TTTTTTTTTTTTTTGATGTATTTTAAATTAAAATTCAGACATTGGTACACTTGAACCCAAGCACTTCACATGTGTTCCTTTTTCCTGGCTCTTTGAAGATGTTGGCCTTAAAGACCAGAGTGTCGTGGCCACAAACCATGAGGTTCTTGTAGCCATAGGAAATTGGAAGAGGCAAGGAATGTTCGGAGGGAGTGTGGCCTTGCCAACACCTTGATTTTGGGCTAGTGATACTGATTTTGAATGTCTGGTGTCAAGAACTGTGAGAGAG
>NW_006470188.1:0-268 GCF_000325575.1 Pteropus alecto | reverse complement strand
AAGCTAGTTCAGCCTTTCTTGTTGTGGGTATTTATTGTGAGATATCTAGTTTGCACGGAGTCTACAGGCACATCGCTTCTCTGTACTAGGCGGCAGCTCACATTAACAAGTCGACATGTGATCAAGGCTGGATGTGTAACAATTTTGTAGATGGTTCCAACCAACCGCAAAAACATTCCCCCACTTTTCCCACATGAAGTTAGGATAAGGCCGTCACTGGGCAGCATGTGCCACTCGCTCTTTATCCAGGTAAAGCTGGGCTCCCCAC
>NW_006470187.1:0-268 GCF_000325575.1 Pteropus alecto | reverse complement strand
GATGGGAAGCTCGCGTTGGCTGTAGTCGGAGCCCACGGCTGAGGTTTTCGGTGAACGCACAGCATATCGCCTTCCCGTGTGGCTTGAACAACTTGCGCTTTGGCGTCTGGGTCTCAAGAGCTCATGTTGCAAGCGGCCCGAGCAGAAAGCGCACGGCTTCTCATGATCCAGCCCTGCACGTCCCAGCAGCGGACTTCCAGAACGGTCTATCAGAGAAGAAAGCCACTGAGGCTGGCAGAAGAAGCAAACACAGAGGGTTTGACTGCAG
>NW_006470186.1:0-268 GCF_000325575.1 Pteropus alecto | reverse complement strand
CATTTAGTAATGTAGTAGTGAAATGCGAGAGTCAAGGAAAACACCTATAATTAAGTCTCAGTCTTTCAGAGATTCTATACCTCTGGACTGTGAACTTCAAAAGAATTTCTCATTTTTTTTCCTCATCCCTGGACAGGATGGCTACAGTGTACTGGAGTTGGAAATTTTCCTTCCCTAGGGTCAGTTACACTCTGATAATGTTCCAGCAGGTTAGGCTCTAGTTAACTAGTTTCCTCTGAGGGCAAGCCTTATTAGAAAAAAAAAAAAA
>NW_006470185.1:0-268 GCF_000325575.1 Pteropus alecto | reverse complement strand
TGTAGGTTAGAGCTCAGAAAAGCTAGAATTTTCCCCCACGTGTCTCAGCCCTTGCTGGGTTTTGTCTTTTGAAAACAGAATGCTATGGTTCATTTTCTGATGGGTCCCAAAGTACTACCTTTCGGGTGGGGGTGAAGGTGAGGGTGAAACAAAGCCCCAGGCTACGGAAACTAGAGATGCCCAAGAAGGGTAGTTCTATTCTAAAAGTTGAGATCATGCACATATTCGCTTAGATATTTATTGTGTCTTTTCTGTGCCAGGTTTTGCA
>NW_006470184.1:0-268 GCF_000325575.1 Pteropus alecto | reverse complement strand
CCTGAAATGTTTTAGTCTGATATAATCCTACTTGTTTGTTTTTGTTACCTGTGGTCTTGGTGCCATATTCATTAAATCAATGCCAGGACAATGTCACAAAGTTTTTCTCTTATGTCTTCTTCTAGAATTTTTATACTTTCAGATCTCGTGTTCAATTCTTCAATCCATTTTGGGTTGATTTTTTTGTATGTGGTGTAAGATAAAAGTCCAATTTAATTCTTTTGCATGTAGATATACAGTTTGTATGGATTTCTTTCTGGGCTCTCTA
>NW_006470183.1:0-268 GCF_000325575.1 Pteropus alecto | reverse complement strand
ACACACCCACAGACGATGTCACTCTGGCCTGTGGGGGAAGAGGTGGGCACACAAGTGAGCATTGAGTCTTGGCCTGAGCAGGGGCATGGGTGTCCCACCCCACCCAAATGGCCAGCCAGAGGAGAGCAGGGGAGGCCTCTGGTTGGCCGAGCACAGTGGTCCAGTGTGGGGGAGTGGTGATGTTGCCATGGAGATGAGAGCCAGAGATGCAGCACTGGGAGGTAGGCTCCAGCGCGTGGGCAGCACAGATCACAGATCACAGGGCGGG
>NW_006470182.1:0-268 GCF_000325575.1 Pteropus alecto | reverse complement strand
ACACACCCACAGACGATGTCACTCTGGCCTGTGGGAGAAGAGGTGGGCACACAAGTGAGCACTGAGTCTTGGCCTGAGCAGGGTCATGGGTGTCCCACCCCACCCAAATGGCCGGCCAGAGGAGAGCAGGGGAGGCCTCTAGTTGGCTGAGCACAGTGGTCCAGTGTGGGGGAGTGGTGACGTTGCCATGGAGATGAGAGCCAGAGATGCAGCACCGGGAGGTAGGCTCCAGTGCGTGGGCAGCACAGATCACAGATCACAGGGCGGG
>NW_006470181.1:0-268 GCF_000325575.1 Pteropus alecto | reverse complement strand
GTGCCTAAATGGGCATTTTTCTATTTATCTTGCTCGGTATTTCGTGGACTCTTTTGTGCTGATGTTTTAAATCATTATTTAGCTCCAGGATATTTTTTTACTCCTCCACTTCCCCCTCCCTCTTTCTTTTTTTAATATCTTAAGACAATCTATTCGACTCCTATTAGAAACTAAATATTTAAGCATATAGGCTCTCATGCCAGGACACCTGGATTTGAATTCCAATTATGCCTATTATTATCTGAGTGGCACTTTGTATGTTACTTTA
>NW_006470180.1:0-268 GCF_000325575.1 Pteropus alecto | reverse complement strand
TAGCTGTCTGCAGACCCACAAGCCCCTAGGTGAGCTATCGGTGAGGGCTGTCGGTACCTTCTTACCCCGAGTGACATTTCCCTCGAGTCCTTACTGATAAGAGCCAGGAGGCGGCTCGCCAAAGCCTACGGCTCTCAGACCGAGGGAGAACTGGGCTTCAAACCGACGACGCGGTGACTCCCGAACAGCATCGTTTGCCAATCTGCCACCGAGCAAGGCCGGGTGGCTGGGCCGGGTGGCTGGGCCGTCTGTGGGAGCCCAGAGAGCA
>NW_006470179.1:0-268 GCF_000325575.1 Pteropus alecto | reverse complement strand
AGGTTTGTGCCAGGAGAGCCAAGGTGTGGGGAGAGGAGCTGTCTGTCTTCAGAGGACATAGCTAAGGACCTGGCTTTGTGTGGAAATTTCTTGTCTTTTTTTTCATTCTGTGGTGTAACATAGTGAGGGTGAGGGGTACTGAACCTACGTGTGTCTGTTTTTTTATTCATATTGTAGAGGAGCTAAAGATATTTGGTATATCAGTCTACATGTAACAGAAAGAATTAGTTCTTCCTTAATTCCAGCCTGCATCTTCCCCAGGCCAACA
>NW_006470178.1:0-268 GCF_000325575.1 Pteropus alecto | reverse complement strand
AGCAAAACCTAAACTGTAGTCACCACCGAACCACCGGCTTTAATCACATCAAGTGCTGGGGATAAAAGAGGGAAAAGAAACAATTAATAAATTTCCCTGCTACCGGTCTCACCGGGACAGCTGGTTCTAGGATCTATACTGGTCACTCTATCGAGTGTCCCCACCTGCTCTGCTTCCCTAGTTTCAGCCTGTGAGTTTCCCATTTCATTCAAAAAAATTTTTTTGCAAATATAATCAATTTATGATAATAGGCTTTTATGACTGCCAT
>NW_006470177.1:0-268 GCF_000325575.1 Pteropus alecto | reverse complement strand
GCTGCCATATATGCAGCCCTGTTGGCCAGTGAGGCCATCATTGGCCATAATCCCATAACCCGTGGAGGGGTAGCTGCAGTCTTAAAGGAAGACTACTGGTACGGGAATTGCCCAGACCCCTATCTACGCTGACGAAATGGGAGGCTTGCCTGGAGCAGCAGACACAGTTTTCTGTGAGCCCCCTGTCCGGTCAACTGCAACCCCTATTGGGACGAGTCCAGTTCGAAGCAGAGCTCCCGGTGGAGCCTCCTGAGATGGGAGACATACC
>NW_006470176.1:0-268 GCF_000325575.1 Pteropus alecto | reverse complement strand
GTATATCCTATACCTCTTGCTAAGAAGTCCCAAGCCTAGAAGTAGTTGGCCTTGGTTTGCAGCTTATTATCTCCTAGGCACCTCTAGCCCAGCACGAGTGGCAACCATCTGCAGGTAATTTTGTAGCTCATACCATTTGGCTACAGGAAGGCCACAGGAAGGCACTGAACTTAGACTGCAACTAAGCCCCTCCCAAGAGGCTCCAAAAGCAACACACCTAATGGCCAGGTTCAGACCACAGCAGAGCAACACTCAACCACCTCCACAA
>NW_006470175.1:0-268 GCF_000325575.1 Pteropus alecto | reverse complement strand
TTTTAAAAGATGTGTCACATGTCATACAACTAGAAGAAAAAAATTAAAATAGCTACAAGATTATTTGTTTTTCATTCGTCTCACTGGGGAAAATTTTTTAAATGGATAACATTCTGTGTCAGCCAGGATGTGGGGAAAACAGACACTCTCAAGCACCATTGATGAGAAGTATAAATTTGTTCACCATTATCCGAGAACAATATGGCAATGTTTATCTACATTTTATGCCAGCAATCCCAGTCCAAGGAGACCAGCTACTTGCAGAGGT
>NW_006470174.1:0-268 GCF_000325575.1 Pteropus alecto | reverse complement strand
TTCTGAACTAAGAAACCATGGCTACTTAACCCAAGGTGTCACAGTTGGGTCAGGCAGAAAAGCGGTATTAAATTCAAGGTCCCCTCTACCAGATAAGGAAAAAAGAGACTGTGTCCCCACACCCCAGTGGCTCTTTCCTTGTAGCTGCAAAAGAGCAGTCGTCCTGTTGAAGTCATGTCCCACGCACTAGAAAACACTCGACCAAGAGGGTTTGTTCCTCCTGTTGTACCCCCCTTCTCCTCCCTCCCTCCCTTAATCCTTCCTCAGT
>NW_006470173.1:0-268 GCF_000325575.1 Pteropus alecto | reverse complement strand
TTTACACTAACAATGACACTAACCTTAACCACTTAACTTAAACCTAACTCTAAACCTAAAGCTAAGCCTAAACATAACACTGTCCTAACAGTAACGCTAACTCTAACCCTAACCTAACCCTAAATCGATCCCTAACCATAAAACTAACCCTAACGCTAACCTCTTATCCTCACCTTAACTCTAAGTCTAGAAAAACTCTAAACCGATAGCTAAACCTTTATCCTATCACTAAGCCTAACCCTAGCACTAACCGTAACAATAAAGCCTA
>NW_006470172.1:0-268 GCF_000325575.1 Pteropus alecto | reverse complement strand
GAGAGTTTAAAAATTCTAAGCTAATCACAGATACCTGATGTTGTTTAAGGCTCAGTGTATGATCATCAATATGACACCAAATGGAAACACTGCACAGCGTTTGGATGCATAATCCTTCTGTTATGTAAAACGCCATCATCTCTTTCATAAAGTTAAAGACGAATTTGGGCCGTTTGAATTCACAGGGTCATCAGTTTTGGGAAAAAGTTAACAGTCACGGCAATTAATGAATAATGACGTTTGTTTTTATTCCATTTTTAGTATATTA
>NW_006470171.1:0-268 GCF_000325575.1 Pteropus alecto | reverse complement strand
AGCATCTCGTAATGAAATAATAGCAATGAAACTAGTTAGAGCAGCACAGATTTCTCAGATGCTTCCCGTTTCCCGGAACTTTCTGTGTTGTCAAATATTGTTCCAACCACTTGACACCTCAGGGGTGGTTTGATCGTTTCAGTAAAGCTGTAGAGCAGCGGCGTCTTCACCCCCAGTGCACAGCTGAGAAAGCAGCGTGGGGCACAGTGGGGTCGTGGGGCACAGTGGGGTCGAGCAACTTGCCCTTAGAAGCGCGGCCCCGGCTGCC
>NW_006470170.1:0-268 GCF_000325575.1 Pteropus alecto | reverse complement strand
AAGATACAAGAATCTCTGGAACTAAGGCAGCTTCAGAGCGAATTACCAGGGAAATGTCCGGTAAAGGACAAGCATGGGGCCTCACGGCCCTCTTCCTTCACAGGTGAAAGCAGCAAGGATCCGCAGAAGGTGGGGTTCCAGCTAAAGCAAGACATGAGCAAGGTCCCTAAAAACCTCTCCAGGTCCTCCGAAAGGCCTATAGTGGCATTTCAGGAAGTAGACTCTGAAGGGTCAGAAAATGACTGGATGCTTTTAAGAAAGGACTTGA
>NW_006470169.1:0-268 GCF_000325575.1 Pteropus alecto | reverse complement strand
TGTTTGTTTTTCTTTTTTTCCATTCCTTCCTTGATCTCCACACTGTTACATTTACCACATGGTTTACTGAGATATCCTTAACAAAAGCATGTTTCCCTTTGGGATTTTTCACATTGTATTAGCTTGCTTGGCCAGTCATAATAAGGACCACAGACTGTGAGATTAGACAACAAAAATTTATTTCTCCCAGTTCTGGAGACGAGAAGTTAGAGATCAAGGTGTCAGCTGGGTTTTTTTCTTCCAAGGTCTCTCTTTGGCTTGTGGATGG
>NW_006470168.1:0-268 GCF_000325575.1 Pteropus alecto | reverse complement strand
GTCACCTGAAATCCAAATACAGTCACGCTGGGAATTAGGGTTTCAACACGTAAATTTGTGGTGGAGGGAAGAGGACGTACTTCGGTCCACAACAGGGACAGTCCAGTGAAATCAATGAAAAATGTCCATTATAATTGGCAATGAGGACGTTCCCGAAGATGCTGGAGAATGATTTCGATCACACGGTGCGAGGAGAAGACAGAACGCACTGAAGTGACTAAAACGGCGTGAGGAAGCGCAGGCAGCAATGTGAGAACAAATGCAGTGG
>NW_006470167.1:0-268 GCF_000325575.1 Pteropus alecto | reverse complement strand
GACACAACGTCCCCGTAGCTGGACAGTCCCAGCGATGCCGCGGCTCGGAAGGCCTCCCAAGGTGACACCAGACCACAGAAAGCTGCGGAATCCCCGAGGCCAGTGTCCCGAAGAGCACGCTCGGCGCCCCCCACTTCTGCGAAGACCGCGCTGCACGCACCAGCCTGGGCCCCTTTTGCTGTCGCGTGCGTTTTGCCCTCAGTGATTCGTTTTTAGATGTTCACGAGACGCACAGCGGCACATGTGTTGACGATCCTCGGAGGCCACG
>NW_006470166.1:0-268 GCF_000325575.1 Pteropus alecto | reverse complement strand
GCCCATTCAGAAATGGGCCCGGCCCTGCCAGGAGCAGTATGACCTAATGAAGAAATGTGGCTGCCCTAGATCTGGTTCCCCATGGCAACGCCGGCGGAGAAGGAGCTGCGCCCGCCTCACATTTGGGTACCTGCCTGGCCTCTACGTCACAGAAAAGATAGAAAGCCAAACTCTCTAGATTTAAGAAAGCCAAACTCTCTGGATTTAAGCCAAACTCTCTAGATTTAAGAAACGTCAGTGTGAGTTCACTAATGTGAAAAGCTTCCCA
>NW_006470165.1:0-268 GCF_000325575.1 Pteropus alecto | reverse complement strand
ACCATTATCAAGTTCCCCCTGACTACTGAGTCAGACATGAAGCAGATAGAAGACAACAGTACACTTGTTTCATTGTGAATGTCAGAGCCAACAAGCACCAGATCAAACAGGCTGTGAAGAGGCTCTGTCACATTGACATGGCCAAAGTCAACACCCTGAACAGGCCTGATGGAGAGAAGAAGGCATATGTTCTACTGACTCCCAACTATGATGCTTTGGATATTGCCAACAAGATTGGGATCATCTAAACTGAGTCCAGCTGGCTAAT
>NW_006470164.1:0-268 GCF_000325575.1 Pteropus alecto | reverse complement strand
TCATCCACCTATCCACTCATCCATCCATCCACCCATTCACCCACCCACTCATCCATCCATACACCCACCCATCCGTCTTTCCAGGATCAGCCCCGTGGCATGGAACAAGATTCCAGCTTTGGAATACTCCTGTACGGTCACGGTGAGGCTGACATAGGCCGTGTGCCCATCTGTGTCACAGCGGCCACTCCATAGACTGACATTCTCAGCAGGGCGGGGACGGCTTCCAGGCAGGAGACAGGCTCATCGGGCTTGTGGAAGGGGCGAG
>NW_006470163.1:0-268 GCF_000325575.1 Pteropus alecto | reverse complement strand
ATGAATTCTGTAAGTACCTGGATGGTGTTTTGGCAGAAGCATGCGTGCAGGGAAGACGTATCCATATCCACGGTAAATGTCTCTTCCAATAAGAACAACACACTGCCCCTTCCATGGTAGAGGTGATCCAGTGTAATCCACCTGCCACCAGGTAGCTGGCTGATATCCGTGGGGATTGATGCCCTATCAGGGATTCACTGTTGGTCTCTGCTATTGACAGACCAGGCTCTTAGCAGTGGCTCTATCCAGGTCAGCCGTGGTGACTAGA
>NW_006470162.1:0-268 GCF_000325575.1 Pteropus alecto | reverse complement strand
CCTGCTGTGCGGCCCAGTTCCTAACAGGCTACGGATGGGTACCAGTCCACAGCCTGAGGGTTAGGAACCCCTTCCTAAGCTATATATTTATAAACACTGCCAAAATTTATTTTCTTTATAGTTGAAGAAACACAACTATAGGCTTTTGTCACAACCAGTTTAAACTTTGTACTTCATTTTAAGTATGGGAGTCAAATGCTCTTCATTTTCTTTTTGTTTTATTGTAGCATTTTGACTACAGCTGGTTAAAACTAAAAATGTGTTTTTT
>NW_006470161.1:0-268 GCF_000325575.1 Pteropus alecto | reverse complement strand
AAATGTTCCAAGATTTGTAATGTTAAAAATAGTATAAGAAACACTTAGTGTTTCAGGTTATAATGTTTCTAAAAAAGGGTTCTTGGAGATTGATTAGTACTAATCAGCAATCCTGAGGATGGCTTTGTATTTGTAGATAAATTTGAGGACAATCGATATAATGAGTCTTTTAGGCCATAAACACAGTATATTTCTCCATTTGAATATTTTTTTATATCTCTTATCATTATTTCGTTGCATACAATATTTTATTTGTATAGAGTTCTTA
>NW_006470160.1:0-268 GCF_000325575.1 Pteropus alecto | reverse complement strand
TAAGAAAACTGAGCCACAGAGAAGTTAAGTCACTACCCAAGGTCACACAGCAGCAAAAGCAGGATTCAAACCTGTGGAGACTTATTCCACAACCTAGCATTCCTAACTGTTAAACTAAATCAGGTTGTACAGTAATCACTGAAGGAACAGATTTGAAAGACTTCCTTGCAAACAGTCTTTCTTTCCATCTGTACAGAAGATTATAGACAGCAAGAATTTTTATGGCACATTTAATCAGTTCAGTAGTTCAATTGAAAGAGTTTTTTTT
>NW_006470159.1:0-268 GCF_000325575.1 Pteropus alecto | reverse complement strand
TAAACCTTGTGGTGTTAGATTGAAATCAGAAGTAGTGGCTCCAGCTAATGGTTTATACACACACACACATAGCAGAAGCTATGGAGAAGGCCAGAGAAAGACATTTAGGTTAGTAAACATATTTTCTAGATCTGTCTGTTGAGAGGGCCCAGGAGCAATGAAACCTCAGTAGCAATGAGCACACTTAGCAATCAAATCTTGGCTTCTAATTGCCATTTGCCAGTAGAAGGAACAAGGCTTCCTTAGAGAAGTGGTTGATTTACAGGAC
>NW_006470158.1:0-268 GCF_000325575.1 Pteropus alecto | reverse complement strand
GAACATGAGACCTCACAGGAATAACTGAGACTGAGGACTTATTCTGTTCGACCCAAGCAACTGAATGTCTCTAGGTCCCATTTGGCTAAACTGGAACACTGAAAGATGCAGGAAGAGGGTGCACTGATGCTTTTCTGCCCCCTCTGTACTTATAAATTGTTAATATACTATGTCCACCCAGTTGAGTCACATCGACCGGACGCTTCATTCCTCCTCTGTGTAATCGGTGAAAGGAAAAACAAAAGGTGGCACCAGAAATTTGTCTTTA
>NW_006470157.1:0-268 GCF_000325575.1 Pteropus alecto | reverse complement strand
CCACTTTCTTTGTTCATCCATAAGAAGCAACTCCTTATCCATTGAAGTTTTATCATGAGATTGCAGCAATTCGGTTACATCTTCAGGCTCCACTTCGAATTCTAGTTCCCATGCTACTTCCAACACATCGCAGTTACTTCTTCCACTGAAGTCTCGAACCCTCGAAATCACCCATGAGGGCTGAAACTCCTGCTAATGTTGATATCTTGACCTCTTCCCATGAACCATGAATGTTCTTAATGGCATCTAGAATAGTGAACCTTTTCCA
>NW_006470156.1:0-268 GCF_000325575.1 Pteropus alecto | reverse complement strand
TATTCTAGATGAATAATTTCTGGAGATCTAATGTAGAGCAACGTGACTACAGCTAACAATACTGTATTATGTACAAGTGTTTTTAACACAAAGAAAAAAAGAAGAAAACGGTAACTGTGAAGTGATGGATATGTTAATTAGCTTAAGCACGATGAATATTTCACAATGTACACGTGTATCAAATCATCAAGTTCTACACCTTAACTGTATACAATTATTAATTGTAATTATACCTCAGTAAGCTAAGAGGAAAGATAAAAGTAAACCC
>NW_006470155.1:0-268 GCF_000325575.1 Pteropus alecto | reverse complement strand
CTGTTCCCTAACGTCGACAGCTGCCCGCTCTGAGCGTGTCAGCCTGTTAGCTGGGACGAGCCTCACCGAGCTCAAGTACAGGCGACTCCTTTTACCGATGGTGAATTACCTTGGTCAAGGGGGGACAAGTGGCCGGAAGCAGAGCCACAGTTAGCGGTTCCGGTGGTGACTGTCCTCCTGCTGCAGGGAGGGTCTCGTCAATCTCGTGGCCGCTGCCGTAAACCCCGCAAGGAGAAGGAGTAAATGGAACAGTGAGGGCCCCTCGCGG
>NW_006470154.1:0-268 GCF_000325575.1 Pteropus alecto | reverse complement strand
AGAAAACATTTGAATTAAATGATATTTAAAACACATCAAAATTTGTGGGATCTATTAATTCTGTTTTTATAGCCCTAAATATTTATATTATGATAGAAAAAAGATCCACAAGGAATGAGTCAGATTTCAGCCTTTAAGGAGCTACCACAGAAAAGCGTATCAAACCAAGGTAAGAAGATGACATGTAGATAAGTTCGGAAATCAATAACATAGAAAACAGATTGACAATTTAGAATATTAGCAAAAGTTGGCTCTTTTAAACAACAAA
>NW_006470153.1:0-268 GCF_000325575.1 Pteropus alecto | reverse complement strand
CAGCACGAGGACCGGAGTCTCGCCTCTCCGGTCGACGCGGCTGCGCTCTCCAGGCACCTGGACACGAGGCGCCCTCCGCAGCCGCAGGAAGCCGGAGGCTACCCCGCCTCCCGGGCCTGTCACTGACCTGCGGCCTGAACCTCCCTGGGAAGCCCTGCCCCTCCCCCACCCCGGCTGACAGTGGGGGGCCTCGGGGGACCACGCAGGCCCGGAGGGCGGCCGGGACTCACCGAGCGTCCAGGAAGCGGGAGCGCAGGATCATGACGGC
>NW_006470152.1:0-268 GCF_000325575.1 Pteropus alecto | reverse complement strand
TTTACATATAATTTATATTTATATATAAATATAATGATCATATATAACTTATATTTTATGAATAACAAAGCCACTAAGTTTGTAGTCATTTGTTACAACAGAAATAGGAAACAGAAAATGACCTGTTTCCTTCAACAAAGAAAATGCACATTAAAAATGGAGATTGTATAAATTATGATTTATAAATGTGTATATAATTTATAATTATGTAAAAACAACGTATGTTTATGTAATATTTGCATACATAAAAGTGTGTGTGTGTGTGTGT
>NW_006470151.1:0-268 GCF_000325575.1 Pteropus alecto | reverse complement strand
ACTTAAGTTTGGAAAATCAAGAACCTATGATATGCGTGACTCTACATAATAATATATAACAAAACAGAACATTATTTACTTGCATTTGAGAAAAATCTAAGAAGCTATAGTTGACAGAATATAGGACAAAGAAACTAGAAAACTCCAATCCAGTCTCACTTCTACCATGAGATTGCTGCATGAGTTCAGATGATGGAGGAGAAAGGAGCCTGTGAGGTAAATGGCTGATTAGGACAGCATACATCTCATGGTGCAAAGATGACTGAAT
>NW_006470150.1:0-268 GCF_000325575.1 Pteropus alecto | reverse complement strand
CGCCGAAGAGTCGTCGGCAGACGCGTCTCTGTTTGGAGAGGAAGAACAGGGTTTCAGCCCTGTTCCCACGGCCAGGGGGGGACCAGGGCGCGGCCGTGACCGAGTGATTCTCACCAGAGCCAAGGGGACAAGCAGAGACCCGGAAGTCTTCATCGACGATGTGTTTCCTGAGAAGGCCGAGGATGCCACTTGGGCTAACGTTGACTCCGTGTGGGCTCCGGCCACCACGCAGGTGTCTGTCCCTTATGAATCCTACTCCGCGCTGAGC
>NW_006470149.1:0-268 GCF_000325575.1 Pteropus alecto | reverse complement strand
GGAAGGGTAAGAGTAATCAGAAAAGAGCTGAAGTTACCATTCCACCTTTCCTTCCTGCATCGCCCTTTATCTTTCAGGATATCCATACTGGAAGAATGAACTTATTCAATCACTCAATATGTTTATAAGACACACTTAGGGAGAAAAAGCTTTCATTTAAGGCAAGGAATAGAAAATATTCAAAAAATATGCTGATGCCATATAATTTTTTGTTGCTTTTCTTTGTTTTCAATGGCGCACTAGTGTTCCAGATGGCACGATGGAAGAG
>NW_006470148.1:0-268 GCF_000325575.1 Pteropus alecto | reverse complement strand
GGTATGGTAAAGAAACAGTCTTTCAAATCTATAATGACAAGATGATAATTCCAAGGAATCATAGTAGGGGTGGGGAGGCCAGATTGAGTGGCACAAATAATTTCCAGAGTTAAATCGACTGCCCTTAAATCCTGCAATAATCGCTATTGGCCTGATTTCTTTTTTATCACAAAAATCGGAGCATTCCAAAGACTCCCAGGAGGAGAAGGTAATGAGTAGGTTGCTACACTGCAAAGGACTTTGGAGGGGCATGAGGACCTTCGTACTC
>NW_006470147.1:0-268 GCF_000325575.1 Pteropus alecto | reverse complement strand
CATCCCCATCCCCTACGTCACTGGAACAGGTAACAACTGTTTCACGTGACGCCTGCTTAACGCCGGTTCCCTCCAAAACCTAACCACAACGCCACCCGCTCCTAATATTCCCCTCCATGAGGACTTCACCGACAGGATTGGGGTGACAGGAGTAGGGAGGGGACGTAGCCCCGTCTTTACACATGTCCATGTTCATACCGTGCTCCTTCCTCTGCAGCATTCGACACCACAGACAGAGCCCCACCTTCCTCTCAGAAGGAATCTTAGT
>NW_006470146.1:0-268 GCF_000325575.1 Pteropus alecto | reverse complement strand
CACAGGGCAGTTCTGTGGTCTCGGTGTGTGTTTCCCCCACAACACCGACACAGCAGCTTATTTTAAAGGTATCCGTGTTTCTTTTAGAAAAATCAAAGAACTATTCACCACGTTTGAGATGCAAAGGTGCCTATGTGAACTATGAGAGACAAAATAACAAATTCATGGAACTATACACGTCAAACATACACTATGATTCTAAAATAAGGTATTAGCAGATAAATGAATTAAAAAAAGTATTTTGTAAAAAACAAAAGGTGATAAAAAA
>NW_006470145.1:0-268 GCF_000325575.1 Pteropus alecto | reverse complement strand
ATTTAATTCAGCGAGTGTTCATGAACGGATTCTAACGTTCCGGGGCCCCTGTCCGGGACAGAAACCGCGTAGGCCGCTGCGGATCTCAGCGGCCGCCCAGAGGAGCCCTGTCCCTCCGGGGCCACGCAGCTCCGCGGTGCGACACCGCGGTGCGTGTCTGGGGTCCGCCGCAGCGCGAATTCAGACAGCTTCGCAGAGGGCGAGGCATTCGGCCTGCGGGTTTAAAGCTCGCTTCTTGAATATTTTCCTATTTCTTAGGAAAAATATG
>NW_006470144.1:0-268 GCF_000325575.1 Pteropus alecto | reverse complement strand
GGCAGGGATGTTGGAATTATCAGACTGGAAATTTAACACAAGTAACTTACTAAACAATGTGACTTGGGATTAAATTACTTAAATTTAAAACACCTACACTTCATCATCTATAATAACATATACATCATCACATAGTTGTAAGGATTAAATTAAATTAATTGAATTAAATGATCGAATGGCCTAGGTAGAAAATAATTTTTCAGCTAATGATGGTTATTCTTGAACATAGGTGGGATAAGGCAGTAAAGATAATTAATGAAAAAAATAA
>NW_006470143.1:0-268 GCF_000325575.1 Pteropus alecto | reverse complement strand
TCTGGGGCCCCGAGAAATCCACGACATTCTCTGTGTCTCGATAAAACAAAAGTGTTGGATTTGGGATCTATAAAGTCCTTTGTAGTGCTGTTTGTTTGTTTGTTTTTTCTGATTTGTAGGTTGTCCTCGTGTTGTTATGTGATTGGAGCAAGGAGCAGGAAGTGGCTATTTTTGATCCATTCATTCAACAAATAAGTACTGAGCGTATCCTATAGACAAGATTTTGTTTTAGATTTGAGCTTCTAGGTTCACAAAAGTGAACAAAACA
>NW_006470142.1:0-268 GCF_000325575.1 Pteropus alecto | reverse complement strand
GTGTGGGGGGGCGGGAGGGAGGAAGCAGCCAGGAGGAAGTGCCATGTTCACTGAGACAGACGCATGAGGAGTCACTTGGCCAAGTGTGGGTGGAGAGGAAAGGTGAGGACGGGGTGTTTCACGGTGGAGGTGCCCAGGCCCACCAAGAGGCAGAGACCTTGGTGAGCTGGTGCAGCAGGTCTCAGGTGAGCTGGTGCGGCAGGTCTTAGCTGGGGGCAGAGTGAGGGGTGTCAGGAGAGGAGACTAAAGAAGTGAGCCCGGATGGACG
>NW_006470141.1:0-268 GCF_000325575.1 Pteropus alecto | reverse complement strand
GTATGCATAAATCCCTCTGGTTCCCAGTCATTAACCTCTAACGGCCCAACATGACTCTATCTGACATCATTTTATAGGGACCAGTCTGTATGCCGAAGGACTTTTGGTGTTCTTTTATTGATCTTAATGTAAAAGGTTGTTCATTTTACTAAGTGGACTTATTTCACTGGCATATCACTCTGAGCCTGCAACGATGGTCAGGGATAAACCCCTAAGCTGAGCGTCATCCACGATGAGTACAATGACCTTTTCTTGGAGTTGCTCAGCC
>NW_006470140.1:0-268 GCF_000325575.1 Pteropus alecto | reverse complement strand
TTCTGAGTTGTTATTGCCTCTCAACCTCACTTTTTTCAACTGTAAATAGGATTACTAATACATACTGTAAAATGTTATTGTGAGAATTATAAGAAATGACAACTGTATTACATATAGTTTTATAGTTCAATAATGTTGAATGCTATAGAGTCCCTGGGAGAGTCAGGATGGAGAAAAAATCTCGGGTTTGCCAGAATCAGTCACTGTAGACCTTCTAGAATGTGGATCCATAAGGGTATGAAATTCAAAGACAGATTTCAAGGACTTA
>NW_006470139.1:0-268 GCF_000325575.1 Pteropus alecto | reverse complement strand
CGCAGGCGTGGGGAGGCGGGGGTGCCCGGGACCCCTGACATCTGGGACCCTCAACATCCAGGATCCACAACGGCCTGCCCGCCCGTCGCTCCTCGGAGCTCCGTCACGCTCCTGGGAAAGGCGACTGCGCTGGCCTCACCGTCAGAGGGGACAGGGGTGAGCCCTTGTCCCTAACAGGGAGGTGGCCGCCTGAGGCGACCGTGTTAGTGAAGCCAGCAGCGCGAGGCTGGGCCGGGCTCAGGGGCCGAAGAAGCAGAGTGACAGCAAA
>NW_006470138.1:0-268 GCF_000325575.1 Pteropus alecto | reverse complement strand
TGAGATGAGAAGCGTGTTCCAGGCCATGGGACAAGCGAGGAAAGCTGGGGGCCCATTTGGAGAGCTGAAGTAGGGCCAAGCACTGGACAATGAGGGTGAATGGTACTAGATGAGAGGAAGGGCAGGGCACAGCCCAGATCATGCAAGTTAGAACCTAGCCTCTACACAGACGACACCGAGAAGGCACTGAGGGGTTTTAAGCATCTGTAAGACATCCAAGTGAAGATGCCCTCTCAACAATTGAGTCTGGACATCTGAAGCGGAGACC
>NW_006470137.1:0-268 GCF_000325575.1 Pteropus alecto | reverse complement strand
ATATCTATTAAATTCATCTGGTCTAGTGTGTCTTTGAAGCCCGTTGTTTCCTAGTTGATTCTTTGCCTGGAAGATCCAATCCTTGGTGTCAATGAGGTGTTAAGTTCTCCTACTATGAGTGTATTCCTATTGATCTCCCCTGTGTCATTTGATAATTGCTCCTATGTTGGGAGCATATGTTTACTAGGGTCATGGCCTCTTGAATTGTTGATCATTTTATCATTATATAATGCCCTTGTTTGTCTCTTATTATAGCCTTTTTTTTTTT
>NW_006470136.1:0-268 GCF_000325575.1 Pteropus alecto | reverse complement strand
CATATTGAGCGTCATCCCTGTGACGTTTGACCAAAAGTCCCACTCTAGGATGAGAACAGAGAGGCTTCTCCTGGAGTGAGGGGTAAGGATATCAGGACGTGTGGGATGTTCAGGGCAGCCCTACTGGAATGGCAAGAGAAGGAGAGCCAATGGAGCGGAACAGTTTCATCGCAGTGGAAACGGGTCCCCTCCTGTTATGTTGGCAACTGTGTGTGTCCTGGAGGGCTCGCGAAGATGTGTCCCCAGGGCAGCAAGTGGCAGAGCAATG
>NW_006470135.1:0-265 GCF_000325575.1 Pteropus alecto | reverse complement strand
TGCTTGATTAATTAAAGGGAATAAAATGAGAGTCACATATAAATGTGTGGACATGAGTTCTGCCATTTTATAGATTCTTCATATTGAAAAAGGTAGCAAATGACAGGAGAAAGAGGGAATATCAACCTGAATTAAGTGTCTGCTGTGTAAAAGGCAGGGTGCTAGGCATTAGAACCACAGAATTTCAATTCCAAAGGTCCTTCCTTAAATCTCTACAATATTCAGCAAACAAAACCTAATAAAGTTAAAGAGATGTGTCTAAGAT
>NW_006470134.1:0-268 GCF_000325575.1 Pteropus alecto | reverse complement strand
CACTCTGAGGCCAGGAGGCGTGGGACGCTGTGATACTCCCAGCCGGGCAAGCAGCCCCTGCAGCGTGGCTGACGGGGGAGGCGCTGTGGGCGGGGGCGGCTAAGCCGAGGTCTCAAGGTTGAAGCTGCATTGCTGGAGAAGAAAAGCGTAGGTGATGGGGACAGTTCCCGGGCTGGCCGGGTCAGCATCGGCCAGTGTTCAGATGCCGACGTCCCTCTGTGTGAGTCGATAACTTGGTTTTCTCCCATTTGCCCTCTGGTCGCTCCAG
>NW_006470133.1:0-268 GCF_000325575.1 Pteropus alecto | reverse complement strand
GTCAAAGGGATAAAGAGAAGAAAGAGAGTAAAAACGGGTGGACTCTGGGCTGGCGACGCTTACATGGAAATGTGTCACTATTCAGTTAAACTTGACCACACCGCTAATGGGTGTCCACAGAGGTGGAAATGACAACGGTGGACTGCATTCTGGGTTTTCCTTCCTTCCTTCCTTTTTTTTTAAAGGTATAATTGACATATTATATTAGTTTTAGGAGTACATCATAATGATTCAAAAAATTTGTTTCTGGGTTTTTCAATTGGCTGTT
>NW_006470132.1:0-268 GCF_000325575.1 Pteropus alecto | reverse complement strand
GAGAGAAACTTGTTTGTTCCGTGTTGTAAACACGCATAACACAGTAGCCTGAGAAACGCTGCTCTTGTGTGTGCGTGTGTGCGTGTGGGTGTGCGTGTGTCTGTGTGCGTGGGTCTCTGTGTGTGCGTGTGCATGTGTGTGTGCGCGCGCACGTGCGTGTGTCTGTGTGTATGTGTGTGTGCATGTACGTGCATGCATGTGTGTGCATGTGTCTGTGTGTGCGTGTGTGCGTGTACATGTGTGCGTGTGTGTGCGTGTGTGTGCGTGT
>NW_006470131.1:0-268 GCF_000325575.1 Pteropus alecto | reverse complement strand
TGGAGCTGAGGCGGTGATGCTAGCGCTGGGGTGCAGCTGCAAATACAGATGAAGTTTGTCTCACTCGCTCGCCAATCACCTTCTGCTCTGCGGCCTGATTCCTAACAAGCCACAGACTGGTACCTGTCCGCAGCCCAGGGGTTGGGGACTCCTGATTTAAAGTATATAATTCAGTCATTTTTAGTATATTTACAGTTATGCAACCATCACCACAATAGATTTTAGAAAATTTCATCACCCCCAAAACAAATTCTTTACCCATTAGCAA
>NW_006470130.1:0-268 GCF_000325575.1 Pteropus alecto | reverse complement strand
CATGAAGCCAGAGCATCTCCAGGACTGTGGCCCAGACTGAAGAATCTGCATTCTGTACAATAGAGAGAGATTTCCCTGAAGCCTTTGGTTGGAGCAAGAAACCCTTCAAAGAAATGTAGGGTTTCCTTCCTTACCACATCTCGAACTGCTACTAAATGGAATAACCTAGTCTCTTTATCTCATTTATGACTTGCAAGGCATCATGCCAGGCCTTAAACTTAAGGGAAACAATCCATTTATGTCTTAGGGTAGAAAGGTCTTAAATTTT
>NW_006470129.1:0-268 GCF_000325575.1 Pteropus alecto | reverse complement strand
CACCTGACCCGCGGGGCCGTGACTGCAGACACCACGCAGGCCCGGAGGATGCCCCGCGCCCTCCCGTGCCGCTCTGAATCACCACGAGATAAAAACTGCAGCGACAGAGGCTTCGTCCACCAGGGCGGAACCGAACACACAAAGCGCCACCCTAAACCCAGCCCTGCTGTTCCCGCCCCCGACAGGCCACCAAAGCCCCTCCCAGCTGCTTCAGAATCCAACCAGGGAAGGGACCACAGGCTCACTGCAGGCTGAGGGACTGGACTGA
>NW_006470128.1:0-268 GCF_000325575.1 Pteropus alecto | reverse complement strand
CCCAGACAGGCTCTCCATACCTCAAACAGGCTCCCCGCACCCCAGACAGGCTCTCCACACCCCGACAGGCACCCCACACCCCAGACGGGCACGCTGCACCCCAGACGGGCTACCCACACCCCAGACGAGCTCTCCACACCCCAGACAGGCTCCCCACACCCCAGACAGTCTCTCCGCACCCTGACAGGCACCCCACACCCCAGACAGCAACGCTGCACCCCAGACGGGCTACGCACACCCCAGACGAGCTCTCCGTACCCCAGACGGG
>NW_006470127.1:0-268 GCF_000325575.1 Pteropus alecto | reverse complement strand
AACCCTAACCCTAACTCTAATCCTAACCCTAAATTCTTATCCTAAACGCAAACCAAAACTTTACCCTAAAAGTAACCTTAATCTTAATTTTAGGCCTAAATCTAACACTAACCCTAACCGTAACATCAACGTAACCCTAAACCTAACCCTAATCCTCACATTAATCCTAACTCTAAACTCTTCCCCTAACACTAAACCTAAATTAATGCTAACATTAACCCTAATCTTAACCCTAACAAAAAATCTTACCATAATTCTAAACCCTAAC
>NW_006470126.1:0-268 GCF_000325575.1 Pteropus alecto | reverse complement strand
CCCCCCGCCACAGTGGGAGCTCCCTGAGAGGGGCCAGTTTCTGCCTGGTCACTGCTGTTACCCCGAGGGGCTGAGACAGTGCCAGGCGGGCAGCAGGCGCTCAGAACACGCGTGTCGCCTGGAAGCGGACGATGACGTGGCGGTGGCAGAAGCGACCAGTGCCTGCGTGCGGGTGTGGGAAAGGGAAGCGGGGGGGCGGGGGGGAGCCGAGACAGTTGTGGGGGGCAGTGCCCCAGCTGGGATGTAGCAGGGACGAACGCCTGGTTAG
>NW_006470125.1:0-268 GCF_000325575.1 Pteropus alecto | reverse complement strand
TAACAATCAGGAAGATATAACAGTTATAAACATATATGTACCAGACTAGAAACACCAAAATTCATGAAGCAAAAACAGATAGACTTGAAGGGAGAAAAAGATTATCCAACAATAACAGCTGGAGAATAGACCGTATCCTAGGACATAAAGCAAGCCTTGAGAACATAAATGGGACTTAGTTGAATGGAATATACATTTTAAAGTTTTTTTCCCAAAGATTTGTCAGTATATGAACATTCAGCAAGCTTTTCTTGTTTCTTTGCTGCAC
>NW_006470124.1:0-268 GCF_000325575.1 Pteropus alecto | reverse complement strand
AAAAAATATATACACAAACATGAACCTGGCTTGGTTGCCGTCCCATTGAGAGCCTCAAAAAGTTGAATAAAAATTCCATTTGAAAACCTTATGTCGTTTTATGGGTGCCGTGGGTCTGGTTTATGACTCTAATCCAGGAGTCAGCATTGACACCTGAGCGCCCAAGGACAGCCAAAGTGAACCTTCTCTGCAGTCCAATTTCTGTTCTCAACTCTGGTGCATTTATTCTATTCCGTATAGGAAAAGCCGTGTACCGATTTGTGCTGTC
>NW_006470123.1:0-268 GCF_000325575.1 Pteropus alecto | reverse complement strand
AAATGTGTTTCTCAAAGCTCCTTTATTGTGAGTTTTGAAGACTGCTTGTCGACATGGGGAAAGTGGCTTCTCACGAGCCTCCAAGGAGCCTCCCAGTACTGCCCGGTGTCTTTCTCCGGGCGGCCCCCGGGCGGTCCCAGGGCACGTCTCCGTCTGTCTCCGTCCTGCCCCATCGCGCCGAGTCAAAGCTACCATGCCCGACACGGCCTCTCCGCGCCCCGCTCGCTCGCTCACTCGCTGTCCGGACGCGCCTGCCCCGTTTGGTCTC
>NW_006470122.1:0-268 GCF_000325575.1 Pteropus alecto | reverse complement strand
AACTGTTTCAATTATGCTATCCAGAACGGGAGAAATAACCAGGAAATGAGATTGGGGAATCACCAGGCTCACTCTAAGACATTTCTGATAAATAGTAGATTGATCATTTGACTTCTGAAGCTTACATTCTGATCGGTGGACCACAGTGACATTTTGAGTCTTCTGGAATTAGGGTCAATATCGACAGAGGGTCTCGTAGAGCTTGAACGGTCTGATTATTTTCAAAGTACAGCTGTTTTGGTGAAAGGTCATAAGTCCCTTTGGGGAA
>NW_006470121.1:0-268 GCF_000325575.1 Pteropus alecto | reverse complement strand
ATATTATTGGCTGCCTTGTCAAATATGAGTTGTCAATGTATACAAGGGTTTATTTCTGGGCTGTTGATTCTGTTTCATTGGTCTATGTGTCTATTTCTATGGTAGTACCATACTGTTTTGATTCCTGTAGCTTTGTAATACACTCTGAAATAAGAAAGTGTGATGCCACCAACTCTGTTCCTATTTCTCAGGATTGCTTTGGATGTTTAGGATATTTTATGGTTCCATATAAATTTTAGTAGTGTTTTTTTATATTTCTGTGAAAAAT
>NW_006470120.1:0-268 GCF_000325575.1 Pteropus alecto | reverse complement strand
CATCAAACGATCCCCACAATCGCTCCCTGCCCCCCCGGCCCTCCACCTGCCAACGTATTCATGCTGACCGCATTCCCCCTGCCGGGCTCCCCAGCCCCGAGACCATCCATCGGCTACTGATCTGTACTTCTTTAACCCGTCAGCCCATTCTCCCAGCCCCCCAAACCCCTTCCCCTCTGTCCCCCACCAGGTTGTCCACTCTATTTCTGAGTCTGGTTTTGATCAGTTTGTTTTTGTTGTTCCTTAGATTCCGCATATAAGTAAAATC
>NW_006470119.1:0-268 GCF_000325575.1 Pteropus alecto | reverse complement strand
AAATATGTAGTTATCTCTGTTCTTACGAGACAGGCAGGAGGTCCTCGGTATTTCAATGAACATAGGTTTACGTGAGTGTATTAGTGAGGCTAGAATTAGAGGAAAGACATGAATATTCAGTATTCAGGAACATGATCTTGAACCTGTTGAAACATGTCAGTGATGACTACCAACAGCAACCACTACAAGAAAACTAGGGAAATGCACTCTGTTCATCGTCACCAGTGGTCAGAATGAAGACGTAAGTGAACAAATAGAATTGATTATT
>NW_006470118.1:0-268 GCF_000325575.1 Pteropus alecto | reverse complement strand
TGGATGTCTGTGTAAAATAAAATTTCCAGATGCACCAGTATTTTGTGCTATCACTTTTCTTGAATTTGACATATGCAGAAACAATACTTAGTTTTTATTAGCCTTATTAACTCCCACTACAATACATTCTCATCACTGTCATTAGGGCAATCTTTTTAAACTTAAGCTCAACATTGCCCCTTCACCTCTTAAAGTCTGTGTTAGCTTCTTGCAGAAAACAATATTTTAACTATAGTTTTCGAGATCCTTTAAGACTCAGTCCTCAATT
>NW_006470117.1:0-268 GCF_000325575.1 Pteropus alecto | reverse complement strand
TTTTTTTTTAACCCTCTGAAATTGTAAGAAAAAGTTGCTAACCCTTGAATGGAAAAATATTCATGGACAGTTCATGATTCCCAAGCATAGTGATATTTAGACAGATTCTGTTCTGGGAAAGAACAACACTAGAGACTTGACAAGGATACAGCCTGCATCTATTCAGGAAACATTATCAAGCAAATATGGATAACTGTTTTTCTCATTTAACTATCATCTTCTTCTTCTCTGGCATCTTGGCAGTTCCCTGTGTATGCTTTAAAAAAAA
>NW_006470116.1:0-268 GCF_000325575.1 Pteropus alecto | reverse complement strand
TTTTTTTCTCATATAAGAAATTAAAGGTATAAATTCTACTGTATGAACTGTACATAGTATTCCACAATTTTCAATATATTATTGTTTAGGTGCTTCTTTTTGAATAACTGTTCATTGTGATTTCTGTTTGACCACTGGTTATGTCGAAGGAGCTGTTCATTTTTCAAATATTTGTGTTGTTGTTACATTCCACTGAGTTGGCTCAGACTGCAGAAGACTCTATGAATGAATGATGTCCATAATGTCCTATCCTCAACAGCCCTGCTCA
>NW_006470115.1:0-268 GCF_000325575.1 Pteropus alecto | reverse complement strand
AAAAAAAAGAAAAGGAAGAACAAATGAAGCCTAAACTCAACAGAAGGAAAGAAATAATCAAAGTCAGAGCAGAAATAAGTGAAACTGGAAACAAACAAACAAAAGAATAGAAAAAATTAATGCAACACAGAGCTGGTTTTTTGAGAAAGTTAATAAAATTGATGAACCACTGGCTACACTCAATAAAGAAAAAAGGGAAAGACACAAATGAATAAAATCAGGGCTGAAAGACAGGAAATTATGACTGACATTTCAGAAATACAAAGGA
>NW_006470114.1:0-268 GCF_000325575.1 Pteropus alecto | reverse complement strand
GAAGATAAAACTATTCACTCTCAATCACCATAACTTTTCTCCCTACACTTTAAGGCATTGGTTTCTGGGAGAAATTATACTGGATAAAGCTACTTGTCTGCTTAATGCCATCACAGCAAATTTCCTGGTTGACAAACTTGGTCTAGCTGAACGTGTCTAACAGCATTCGATAGTAAGTCTGCACTAGAAAATCTTGCTTTCGAATAAAGTACTACTCTACAGTCAAAAAGAGTGCAGTCAAACTTCACCAGACCATGCATTCTTATTT
>NW_006470113.1:0-268 GCF_000325575.1 Pteropus alecto | reverse complement strand
TTGAGAAGACATGAGCGAAAGTTGTAGGGTTTTTCGCACATTATTAGCATCATTTTTACCCTGACCGTGCTCACATTATTTTCATCCTACCCATGCTCATGTTCATCGCAGCCAGGGTCAAGTCCTGGCCACAGCTCATATTGGCTGTATGACCTTGGGCTCTGCCTCAGTTTCCTCATGTAGCCGTCGTGAGGAGTAGATGAGTTAATTCAGGAACGGCGCTTGGAGCAGCATCTGGCATGAAGTAACCACTCAGTGAATGTCGGCT
>NW_006470112.1:0-265 GCF_000325575.1 Pteropus alecto | reverse complement strand
ACCCAAGAGAGAGTTTGTGGCAGCTCAGTGGCAGCCCAGCCATTTCCACCACTGCGGCAGAGAGAATTGGCCACACACGAAAACACAGTCCCATGTTTTGGTCCTACTTTTCTGTTCTATCTAAATGAAGCAAATGTGACCTTTACAACCAGAGAGGCCATAAACACTACAGGTCAGCCATTATATTCCTTTAGGAATCAGTTGGGGTCAGTTCAGCTTGGACGAGGAGAAGGAACAGAGAAGAGAGTTCCGGTAGAGGCCTGGT
>NW_006470111.1:0-268 GCF_000325575.1 Pteropus alecto | reverse complement strand
GATCCAGACCGCGCGGATCCGGCACGGTCCCCCACGTGACACGTCGCTCCCTCTGGAACGCCCTCCCTGTTGGCTCCGGCGGCCCTCTGCAGCCAGGGCTCTGGGGGCTCATTTCCTACCTGGGTTCTCAGGGGCCACGCGCTTCCACGTCTGTCGCATCCCCGCCGAGGTTTGCGCCGTTCGTCCAGGCCCCGTGAGAGTCTGTGGGGCCTACGGGCACAATACGTGTCTGTGGAAGGTTGAAAGACTGATGTGTACCATGTGACTG
>NW_006470110.1:0-268 GCF_000325575.1 Pteropus alecto | reverse complement strand
CTCGGGGGCGGGGCCCAAGTCCTGGTTCTTTTCTTCAGCACGCCCTGCATAGCAGGGCGACCCACACCTTTCACTCCCTGGAACGCGGCTTGCTTGTCAGACCCTTTTCTGATCCCCCCTGAGGCTGGGTCACGTACCGCCCCGGTAGCGTCGACCACGCAGAGAGAGCTACTTGCGGCCACGGACAGTGTGTATCTGGAGCACCTTCCACATGGTTCTTTGGTTTGCATAATAAGTTTTGTCCTGACCTCGTTATATATTATCTAAA
>NW_006470109.1:0-268 GCF_000325575.1 Pteropus alecto | reverse complement strand
GAGAGAATATGCCTGTCATGGTCATCCTTGTGTCCCTAGTAGCTTACTCACAGCCTGACCCATTGTAGACTGGTGGTTCCCTAACTTGACTACACGGTGGAATCATCCAGGGGTATTTAAAACATTCTGAGCCTGGCTCCCACTCCTGAACATTCTGGTATAATCGGTATGATGTATGACCTGGGCATGGGATGTGTAAGCTTTCCAGGTGGTTCCAATGTGTGGAAAGCTTTAGGAACTACTGTCATTGAGCCCAAATAAATGAGTG
>NW_006470108.1:0-268 GCF_000325575.1 Pteropus alecto | reverse complement strand
TCACTCATTGTCAAAACTGCCATGGGCAGTTGATGTTGGTGACAAGGTAATTTTCTCACAGGGTGGAGAGAGCTGCGAAGACCAGAGCGTGGCATCGGTGAGTCCCTGAGAATTGGAGAGATTCATTGAGGCAGAGGCTTTCGGCCTGAATTTATGAAGTCAGAGGGTGTTAGAGTTTGAAGAAAATGGAGAGCTGACCTCTGCGAGAGTTTTGAGTTTTGAAAGATGTATTTAGTACTATAACTTTATATTTGGAAAACTGAAAAAA
>NW_006470107.1:0-268 GCF_000325575.1 Pteropus alecto | reverse complement strand
GTTCCTCAACCCACTTCTCCTCTGGAGAGGATATCACTGCTACATTGATTGTGCATCTTTCCAGAAATAACTCTGCATACACAGCTATATATCACTTTTAAAAAAAGGAAAAAAAACTTAAATGGAGCATTGACAACCACTCCATCAAGTCTTACGTGTACTTTTTGTAATAGCCAAAACCCACCCAAATGTCCATTAGCAATAAGAATGAAAAAATCGCAGTCAATAATTACAGGTGTTGGACTTTCACAGATCACTAAGCATGAAT
>NW_006470106.1:0-268 GCF_000325575.1 Pteropus alecto | reverse complement strand
ATAATTCGAGTCCATTTCATACTCCATTTGTAATATATTGTTGTAAAAATGGCTGAAATCATTTTTTTCCTTGTATCCATGCTTCTGTGCAATGTGGCTTTCCATCTCCTCCCATCACGAGATTGAATCTATTTTCCTCCCCTTCGAAAGTGGGCTGGCCATGCGACCTGCTTTAATAATTCACAGCAGAAGTGACATTGTGCCATTTCCAAGCCTATCCCTTAAGAGGCCTGATGAGTGTCTATTCTCTCTCTCTTAGAACTGTGAC
>NW_006470105.1:0-268 GCF_000325575.1 Pteropus alecto | reverse complement strand
AATGAGTGAGGCTGCTACTGTGGTTTCCCTGGCCTCACCTACCACATCCAATATGTGGTAGGTGAGGCCAGGGAATATTTTAATACAGATATCCGTTTAAAATATTTCTGAAAACGTAATGGACTTGACCTTTTGGCTAAATCAAAGAAATTTTTGCCTGTTAGTGAAGTCTCTCGATGGAATTTACGTTTCCTTCCATCCGATAGAAACATTTGGGAGAAGGCCGAGGGAGAATGGTCCCCTTTTCTGGGCTATGGCATCATTCGAA
>NW_006470104.1:0-268 GCF_000325575.1 Pteropus alecto | reverse complement strand
AGCAGGTCAGGAATTCGGATAGGGCATAGTGGAGATGGTTTCTCTCTACTCCAAGATATCTGAGACCACAGCTGGGGGTGAATCAACGACTGGGGGCTAGACTCATCTGGAGGTATCTTCAATTACAGGACTAGCTGTTGATGCCAGTTATCAGCAGAGACCTCAGCTGGGCTGTGGGCCAGAATACCTACATACGTTCTTTCCATGTCATTCCTCTGTGTGGGGTATTCACAGCATGATGCCCAGGCTCCAAGTGATAACCCCGAGG
>NW_006470103.1:0-268 GCF_000325575.1 Pteropus alecto | reverse complement strand
CCGTTTCGCTGGAGAAGTGGGGGCCAGGAGTCCACGTGGTGCCCCGCAGCGCCACCTTGTCCCCTCGTCCCCAGCGCCCCAAGCCGGTTGGTCTGCGTGGTTCCTTCAAGTCGGTTTAAAAAAGCATAACTACGAAGTGATAAAGCACTAAGGGGTTCACCCGAAAACGATGCGACGGTCTGAACGCTTCTGCGGCTCTGCGGGACCGGGGCCGGCCGGCGTCCTCCCCACGCCCTCGGCCGGCTGTGCGCCCGCCGTCCCGCTGTCC
>NW_006470102.1:0-268 GCF_000325575.1 Pteropus alecto | reverse complement strand
CTTTCCCTAACCCAGTGGTTGAGAACCTGCAAAGTGTAGTACTCAGGGCTTGTAACTGCTGTCTCAGAGTCAATTCGCCTGTTTCCTTTAGGTCTCCTCACATTCCCTTGATAAACAGGGGTGGCTGCTCATACAGGATCTTGTAAGGGGAGAACCCAGTCTTCTTGGTTGGGGCCAACTTGGCTCTTAATAGTGCCATAGGCAGGACTTCTTCTCAATGTATATGTGAAGAACTCTTGACATAGTTTTCTCAACTGAGTCTTAAGGG
>NW_006470101.1:0-268 GCF_000325575.1 Pteropus alecto | reverse complement strand
AACTTTAGCATCAGTATCTCTAGGATGTTTCTCTTGGGTCAATTTCAACAACAAGCATGAAGAGCATTTCAGCCATCAGCCAGGAGGGCAGAGAGACCTGGCTGCCAGACTCCTGGGAGCCCGCTGGGGGAGGGGACTGGAAGTCCCTGTATTTGTTGTGTGGCAGTTCAGTTAGTGTCCCTGCCTTGTTCAGTAGTCCTCGCTTTGACTTGGCCTGCTTTCTCCTAGTCTACAAACTTCTTGTTTTACTTTTTCTAAAGAATAAATC
>NW_006470100.1:0-266 GCF_000325575.1 Pteropus alecto | reverse complement strand
GGTTAGGGTTAGGGTTAGGGTTAGGGTTAACTTTAGGTTAAGGTTAGATTTATGGTAAGGGTTAGTGTTATGGTTAGGCTTAGCTTAAGGTTAGTGTTAGGGTGAGGATAAGGATTTAGGAATAGGATTATTGTTAGTGTAAAATTTAGGTTTACAGTTAGAATTAGGTTTAAATTAGCTTTACTTTAAGTATTAAGATCAGAGTTATGGTTAGTGTTAGAGTTAATGTTTGGATGAGGTTTAGGGATAGGGTTAGGGTTAGATTT
>NW_006470099.1:0-268 GCF_000325575.1 Pteropus alecto | reverse complement strand
ATTTCCTTGTCAAGCTATTGATTGTCTTTATAACTAAATGTTTAAAAACGCCTAAAAACTTGAGCAATGGTTCTACAGAGGATAGAAATGATACATCGAGCCACTATCTCCACTCTGTTAACTCACGATTAGAAACTTTACTCCAGATATCAAATACCTTTTGTCAATTACCCCTGATTTCCCTTATTAACTAAGTGCGTTTGTTGTGCTTTAACCTTTCCCAAGTTGCTTTGGCTGCTTTTATAAGAGACTATGGATTTTTTTTTTT
>NW_006470098.1:0-268 GCF_000325575.1 Pteropus alecto | reverse complement strand
CCGTGGGGCCACCGGGCGTCTGGCCCCCGTGCCGCGCTGACACCCGTGTCACGGGGCGTCCGTCAGTCTGTCTCCACTGTGGCGTCCAGTCCCGCCGGTTTCCATGCGTGTTGCCCGACAGCGACATTCGGACACCACTGCCCGTGTGGTGCATCCCCTAACGTCAGCACCAACGTTGGTGGCGTCTGCTGGTCGCGAGTGTCCGCGCTCCTCAGCCCTCTGCTCCCGGATGTGGATGTGTCTGTGGGGACCGGCGTCCGAGAGGGTT
>NW_006470097.1:0-268 GCF_000325575.1 Pteropus alecto | reverse complement strand
ATAAAAACCTTTACCTAGAGGTCACAGGTTCAAATATAGGCTGGGTCAGTAGTGACCATGAATCTATGTTACGCCTTCTACAGATCTAATGGCCATCTATTGGCTCTTTCATAGTTCATGGGAAACAAATCGATGGTCTCAGCTCACATCGGAATGCCTGTCCGCATCAGAACGGGCATTGTCAGACACTAGCTGGCATTCTCAACACAGAGACCATGACCTCAAGTGGAAGTTTTACCCCTCTGAGCTTTACTCCTAAAGAATATGA
>NW_006470096.1:0-268 GCF_000325575.1 Pteropus alecto | reverse complement strand
TCTCCCTCTCTCTCTCTCTCCCTCTCTCTCTCCTCCCCCTCAAAGGTTTCAGCCAGATCATCTCGCTTTCTTTAAGATCACGCAATCTCCCTCACAACTTAAAATTCACTCCTGACACCCAATCCCACCAGCAGAATGAATCGCCAACGAGTTTCCCACGAACATTTAGAAAGTCACATTCTCCCACCCGTCTGTTCCTCCTCGTTGCCCCCGACGGCTGTTTTCCTAGCAGCTTCCCCAATTCTTTTTGCTCTGGAACTTTATTTTA
>NW_006470095.1:0-268 GCF_000325575.1 Pteropus alecto | reverse complement strand
AGTAGGAACCCGAAGTCCCCTTGGGCTGCTGACCCTCGGCCCCAGAGCTGGCTGGCGTTTGTTCTCACGGCCGGCATGTGCGTTTGCCACGGGGACAGGGTCAGACAGAGGAGTTCGTTCCCGGACCTGCCTTCAAGTGCCTTGTTTACATCTCAAACGTCACGGGAAGGAATGTGTGTGTCAGCGCTGATGGTCCAGGTCGCCGCCACTGGGCAGAGGACACCGAGGACTCGTGTCAAGGCCACGCTCCGCCCCTGGCCAGGCGACA
>NW_006470094.1:0-268 GCF_000325575.1 Pteropus alecto | reverse complement strand
ATGGGGTGTTAAAGTCTCATACTATGAGTGTATTATTGTCGATCTCTCCTTTTACGTTAATCAATAATTGCTTTATGTACTTCGGTGCTCCTATGGGAGGTGAGTATATGTTTACTAAGATTATGTCTTCTTGATTTATCGATCCCTTTATCAATATGTAATGTCTTTCTTTTTCTCTTATTATAGCTTTTCTTTTAGAGTCTATTTTATATAATATTGCTACCCTGGCTTTTTTTTTTTTAATTTCCATTTGCATGAAATATCTTTT
>NW_006470093.1:0-268 GCF_000325575.1 Pteropus alecto | reverse complement strand
TAGGACAGTGAAGGCACACAGGTGAGTTAGGGCAGGTGTATGTGAGGAGAGGCCTTCCTCCTGGGGGTGGGAGCAGTGAGGCGATGGGCAGACACAGGTGCACAGCTTACTTAGCTGCTGAAGCTGAGTCAGTGGGCCAGCATTGCCTTGGAAGAATCCAGCCTTTTTCCTGCAAACATTCAAGAACTTCTCCTTTCAGTGCTTCCAGCTGAGGCCCCCAGCCTGTCCCCCAACACAGTCCTACATCAGCTCTGTGTTCCCCTCACAC
>NW_006470092.1:0-268 GCF_000325575.1 Pteropus alecto | reverse complement strand
GCAACCCAGTGGCGCAGGTGCTACAAGCAGGTGCGAGCTGAGGTCTGCTCTCGGGACACCCCTGGAATCGTGATGCACTGGCGCCGTCAGAATCCTTGGCCCCTCGTGGGTAGCAAGCTCCCCCACATCACCGCTGACCAGTTATCCCACCCTGAAGCCTAATGAGGCCCCAGAGTGGCCCACGACAGGGAGCCCCCTGTCCTCGGGCTGGTGAGTAGCGGGCTGAGGCTGGACGCAGGCACCCGGACGCCCCGCCCCGCTCCCCGGG
>NW_006470091.1:0-268 GCF_000325575.1 Pteropus alecto | reverse complement strand
TCATAGAAATGTTGATCATCATTACCCTTCATCCTATACATTCCTAACATTTGTTTCCTCACTAACTTATACTCATACATCAGATATTAGCTAAAATATTGCATACTTGAGACCTGTCTGGATATCTCTGACTGAATCATGGCCAGCAGTGTACCCTCTAATTACACCACTCCTTTGAAGCACGTATCAGTGTTTCGATTTACATCTATGTGACTTGTGCATGTTTTTGCTCGTCTCTCACACTAGCTATACATTCCACACGTATAGG
>NW_006470090.1:0-268 GCF_000325575.1 Pteropus alecto | reverse complement strand
CTAATCAAAGGATACCTTATAAATAACTATCTTCCTATTCTTACCTATATATGTAGATAATGTTACCCCCTTCGATTCTCTACAAATAAAAAAGGAAATAAACTTTTTACTTCTTTTAGCTCTATGCTATTTTAAATGCCACCTCTTCTCTCTGCCTTTTTCCTCGGGGTGGTCGTGGGCACCGTCAGGCTCTGCAGTGGTCTTCAGACTTCTGAGCCTTCAGTTGATGGTTCTAAGCTTTAGAGACGTAGCCAGGATGCTAGAAAAC
>NW_006470089.1:0-268 GCF_000325575.1 Pteropus alecto | reverse complement strand
CACGCACATGCTCACGCACACACACGCACATGCTCACGCACACATACATGCACACTCACACAGACGCACATGCTCACGCACACGTACACACAGGCACACATACATTCACACCGGCACACATACGCACGCACGCACACACGCACATGCACACATACATGCGCACTCACACAGACGCACGTGCTCACGCACACGTACACACTGGCACACATATTCACACCGGCACACGTACGCACGCACACGTACGCACTCACGCATGCACACTCACACA
>NW_006470088.1:0-268 GCF_000325575.1 Pteropus alecto | reverse complement strand
CTTGAAGAAGAACCCCACAGAGCAGGATCCAGACCTCTGAGGAGGGGGTGCCGCCTGGCCCTGGGGATAGCACAGGAATTCAGTCACCAGCGTGTGCGGCCACCCCGTGCTACAGATCTCCAGGACCTATTACCCAGCACGGGGTAGGGAGCTCAGCCCAGTGTTCAGGGCAAGATAGGACCTCGCCCTGGGAAATCCCGCGGGTCTGTGTCTTGAGACCACCCCTGGCACCAAGAGCTGCAGCAGTCAGGGTCCGGGCAAAAAGCAG
>NW_006470087.1:0-268 GCF_000325575.1 Pteropus alecto | reverse complement strand
ATTATATATATAACTGTGTTGATTAATTTAATTGCATTGTAGTCAGAGAACATATTCTCTTAAGGTACAAATTTTGAAGACTTTTGAGATTCACTTTCTGACCTATTTTAGTGAACATTACATGTGCTCTTTAAAGGAATATGCATTCTGCTCTTGTTAGGTTATGTATAATTGCCAAGTGAAGTTGATACAAACCATGGTTCAAATCATCTGTTTTTCTGAATTTTGTTTACTTCTATAAGTTACTGAAAAAGAATTATTAAAATAT
>NW_006470086.1:0-268 GCF_000325575.1 Pteropus alecto | reverse complement strand
AGCAAGAGAAAGGCAGCTAGTCACTTACAAGGGTATCCCCACAAGATTGTCTGCTGATTTTTCAGTGAAAACTCTGCAGGCTAGAAGAAACTGGCAAGAAATATTCAAAGTTACAAAAAACAAGAATCTATGACCACAGATATTTTATCCAGCAAGGCTTTCAATTAAAATGGAAGGAAAGATAAAGAGCTTCCAGATAGGAAAAAGCTTAAGGAATTTATCACCAAGCCAATATTACAAGACATGTTAAAGGGACTTCTGTAAAAAG
>NW_006470085.1:0-268 GCF_000325575.1 Pteropus alecto | reverse complement strand
TGGTTAGTACTTGAATGGGAGACCACCTTGGAATAGCAGGTGCTGCAGGCATTAAAAAAAATAATAACAACATAGGGGATTGTCATGGCAATGTGGTTTTGGCTGTTGCATGCTGGAGCAGTAGTTAGACTAAGGAACTTTGTGGTATTCATAAAAAAAACCCTCCTTTATATTTGAGCTAGACTGTGTTTTACATGTAGAGAGTGCAGAACTGAGGACTTGATATTTTGACCTTGGAAATTTGTTTTTGGTTCCATTGACCCTATCT
>NW_006470084.1:0-268 GCF_000325575.1 Pteropus alecto | reverse complement strand
TACACTTAAAATATCAAAAACTTACTTCTTGATATTCCCCCAAAAGCTTGCTGTATTTTTTCCATTTCGGAGAATCAAAACCTTGCCTTTGTAGTCATTCAACCTAAAGAAGTTGGAGTCATCGTCAAGCCCTCCCTATCTGTCACACCCCACATCGAAGCCTACAGAAATTTTATTTGTTCTACCTTTAACATATATCTAGAATTCAACCTCTTCTTGCTAATTCTGTTAAGCACTCTTGTCTAAACAACTATTATCTGTCACCTGG
>NW_006470083.1:0-268 GCF_000325575.1 Pteropus alecto | reverse complement strand
TCTCCAACTCTCCAAGTGCTGCTTGGTTTCTCACCTGTCTGACTTTTGCAGCTTTTCTGCAACAGTATCAGGGTAATACTGGCCTCATAGAATGAGTTAATAATACTCAACATTTGCGATTTTCTGGATAAGTGACAAAGTTTACCGCATATTCAAAGAGAAAAATAAATTAAATATTGAAGCTAATGATACAATTAGAAGTGCCATCCACAATCCCTGTGCAGTAGACACTGCTGGTTGTATAATTATAATCAACATCCGCCCCTCC
>NW_006470082.1:0-268 GCF_000325575.1 Pteropus alecto | reverse complement strand
GTTTTCAGAAAGGTGAATTAAACCTTTTGCGATCCGCTCAGAGGGCCCTGAGAAGCACTTTACTAGAGTGGCGGGCCTCGGGTTGTTCCTGCCCGGAACCTTTGAGCAACGGTTCCTCCTGGACACGCGGGGAGGGCTTATGATGGCCTGGACTCCCTAACGAGCCGGTGTTCTAACCACATCCCTGCTTTCCCTTCAGGTGCCCTTCCTGTCTGTGGGTGGGGACATTGGCGTCCGGACCGTTCAGCACCAAGACTGCAGCCCCCTG
>NW_006470081.1:0-268 GCF_000325575.1 Pteropus alecto | reverse complement strand
GTTAAGGTTAGGGTTACTGTTACAGTTAATGTTAGCTTTAGCTTTAAGGGAAGAGTTTAAAGTTACAATTAGTTTCAGGTTTAGTGCTAGGGTTATGGTTAGGGTTATGCTCTAAATTTAGGGTCAGGGATAGAGTGAGGAATAGGGTTAGCGGAAGAGGTTTGAATTAAGGTTAGGGTGAGGGTTAGAGATACGTTTAGCGTCAGGAGTTACGGTTAGGGTTATTGTTAGTCTTAAATTTAGGGTTAGTTTTAGGGTTAGGTTTAGG
>NW_006470080.1:0-268 GCF_000325575.1 Pteropus alecto | reverse complement strand
AAGGTCATAGGGCTCCAAGCTTTAAACATTTCTTTGACATCAAATTATTATTAGAAATAATCTTTTGTTGTGTTATAAACAACATAACTATATTACACATTTTGATAAATAATTATTAGATATAAGCAAAAATTTACGGGTAATGTATAATATATAACTTAATGAGATAGAAAGACCTAGTTTTTAATCACCTTATATGTCCTTAATAAATATTACTTTCTTAAAATTTGGGTTTTTTTTAATAAATTGCTAGAATGAGATACAGATC
>NW_006470079.1:0-268 GCF_000325575.1 Pteropus alecto | reverse complement strand
GGTGGGATCCTTTATCCCACCCATCCAGATGCTATTCTCCTCTGGAAACCCCCTCACAGAAACACTCAAAGATAAGGTATCCTGGGCATCCCTTGGCCCAGTAAAGTTGAACATAAGACTAATCATCACAGTGACTTATATAAAGAAGCCAGAGCTGGTTAGTTCTCTGTCAGCCAGGTGAGGACACAATGAGAGATCTGCAGACCAGAAGAGAGCTCTCGCCAGAACCCAACCATGCAAACACCTCAAACTTGGACTTCCAGTCTCC
>NW_006470078.1:0-268 GCF_000325575.1 Pteropus alecto | reverse complement strand
GGCCGCCTGTGAGGGGACCTAATCCACTCTCTGGAGCTCTCTGAACACTGGGGCGAGTCTTTGACCAGCCCCTTCCCTCTCTGCAGAGCATTGTAAGGGGCAGTGCCCGCATTCCTCCAACCCCCAGCACCACCCTCCCCAACCGCCACTCCCCACCCTCCTCGCTCCAGTTCTCAGGATTCTCCTGTAGGGATACATGGCAAATCCAACTCATTCCATCTTTACGTGAAAGTTTTTCCACTTTGACTGCACTTTTGAATCATCTGGG
>NW_006470077.1:0-268 GCF_000325575.1 Pteropus alecto | reverse complement strand
CATTGATAGATAAAAGTTGATAAGAGAGGATATGAAACAACACAGAAAATGCTGTTAACCTTCATTCTTCCAATAGAAAGTCAGTTCTGATCAGATAACCAAAGTATAAATCGCCTGGTGTAGAAAAGAGGACAAAGTAGAACAGAAAAAGAGGAATAGAAAATTACTTTAAAAAATCAGTTCAATTAAAATAAATATGTAGAACCACAGTGTCTTATGGTACATATTATCGCTGATTTACTAAATTATAGTTTGGGAGATCTGGGGG
>NW_006470076.1:0-267 GCF_000325575.1 Pteropus alecto | reverse complement strand
GTACCCATCTGACACCATACTTATTTATGACAATATTATTAGCTGCATTTCTCAGGCTGAACTTTTAAGATCCCTCATGACTATTTTGTAACTACCAATCTGAACTTCTTAATCCTTTCCTCTTTTTCAGCCATCCCTCTAACCTTCTCCCACCTGTCAATCATCATAATGTTCTCTGTGTCTTTGAGTTTGTTTCTGTTGTGTTAGTTTATTTTGTTCTTTAGGTTACACCTGTGAGTGAAATCATATGGCATTTGTCTTTCTCTG
>NW_006470075.1:0-268 GCF_000325575.1 Pteropus alecto | reverse complement strand
TCATCTTCCCCTTCTCACCCATGTGCAACAGGGATACAGAAAGGAAAAAGGCTCCTGTGTAATTCTGACTGAGTGAAGGCGGCATGAGATGGTCGGGCTGGGACGGCACGCATCCTGTGTCCTCGCGGCTCTCCCTTTCCTGATACCGCTGTCCGATGTGGAGTGATGGGCGGGAGCCGTCCATATCACACTCTGAATTTTCTCTGGGAAAACACATCTCCCTCATTTTCCATCCATCTTCAGTGCTACAATGGGCACGTGACTCGTG
>NW_006470074.1:0-268 GCF_000325575.1 Pteropus alecto | reverse complement strand
ACAGTTTTAATAACTAAGACAATTAAATATGAACTAGATATTAATAACAGTATGAAACTGATTTTCTTGGGTATGACAATGTTATTGTAGCGAGGGGCCAGATGCCATGATACCTTTACTTGCACGTGACTTGAAACACACACACACAGGAATGAAAAGCATTGAGGTAACAACACTGTGTGAATAAAGTATATATGGACTCTTGAAAAAAATATGATAAATATGGTAAAATGAAGTGTCATCAATGGCAATGGGAGCTTAAGAAGAG
>NW_006470073.1:0-268 GCF_000325575.1 Pteropus alecto | reverse complement strand
TATTCTCAGGGCAAACAGGAAGTGGGTTAATGCAGAATATACAGTCATGCAACACATAAAGGTGTTTTGGTCAACCATGGACCGCAAATACAATGGTGGTCCTACATGGTTATCATGGAGCTGAAAAATTCCTATCACCAAGTGATGACATAGCTGACGTAAAGTCGTAGCACCTTGTGCTGCACACAGTGTGGCTGCGAGACACCTGGTTCTTCCTACCTGACTTAGAGTAAGACTCACCCCTTCTTTCTCTTCCTCCTTCTCCTTC
>NW_006470072.1:0-268 GCF_000325575.1 Pteropus alecto | reverse complement strand
ATTTTTCTTACTGTCTGTGTGCATGGAGAATCTTATCTCCTTCGGGCTAAGATAACCAGTAGTATCTGCCTAGTAACACAATGGATGGTACAGGGGGGCGGAGGAGGGGCACAATGGCTGCTTCTACTCCCAATCCCCCAGCAAAAGCTAATCTGACTACGGAGCAACGATCAAAATTAGAAAATTAACATTGACACAACACTATTAACAAATCTAAAGACCCAATTTTCTCTAGTTATCCTATTAATGTCCTTTTTCTGGTCCAGAA
>NW_006470071.1:0-268 GCF_000325575.1 Pteropus alecto | reverse complement strand
CGGTAAAACATGCGTGTTCTGGATGACCACCTCGCGGCGAGCACCTGACCATCTTTTCCTCAGCCGTGATGATGGAAGCGGGAGCCCTGGACGCCTCGGTCCCTGAGTAATTAGGATGGTTAGAGCCTGCAGTGGACACTATGAGCAAGAAATAAATGCCATCACTTAGCCACTGAGATTTTTTTTAGGTTGTTCCTCCTGCATTACCCAATCTATCCTGAAATACTAATGGTTTTGTCTCTCTGGATTCCATGGGACAGTAACGACC
>NW_006470070.1:0-268 GCF_000325575.1 Pteropus alecto | reverse complement strand
TGTGATATATAAGTATTTTTTCTCAAATTTAAACATTGTAGATGTTTTGCGACAACAGTCCTAGGCACATTCTGTGTAGGAACCACAACTTCCAGCATCCCAAGGGTTTTTAAGAGGGACCTTGAAGAACTCTAGACACAATAGAGGTTCCCTTCATGGAGTCAGCAAGCTCCAGCAGAAGTCTCCAGCAGAAGAATCTGTGGATGCACTTCATCTCCCAGGACCTCCTAAGGCAATTCCTGGAGTAACATGTGAATGTCAAAATTGA
>NW_006470069.1:0-268 GCF_000325575.1 Pteropus alecto | reverse complement strand
AAAGGTTAAGAAAAAAAGTACATTTTCTGCGATAGCCCCAATCTTTAAGGTCCTTAAAAATGACTGTTTTCCAAACTCCTGTTCTCCGTCCCATGCCTTCTGGGGCAGGTTGCCGTAGGAACCACGGGCCGCACTGGGCAGCACTGGGCACCCGTCTGCACTCACGGCCGCGCTGGACGGCTCCGCTCCCGCGTACCTGCCGCTCCGGACGTGCTCACGCCACGGGCACGGGATGGAGCAGGACCTGCAGCTCACACGCCCACGTCTC
>NW_006470068.1:0-268 GCF_000325575.1 Pteropus alecto | reverse complement strand
TTTCTTTATCCCCAGGGGCAGCTGCTGACAGGATGTCCAAAAGGTAGACCACTAAGGGAACCCCACCAGCCCACACTTACCTTTTTTTTCTGCCTTCCACATGTCCCAGACCAGCTCCAGTGACCACCCGAGTCCTTCTCCAATTTCTGTCTCCTCACCAGCACCCTCTACTTCTCAGGCGATAGTCCTTCCTTAGATTTTCTCCCCATGGAGCACACTGCCCCAATTACTTCCTCCTCCTGAGCATTGATGACTTGGGGACCCAAGG
>NW_006470067.1:0-268 GCF_000325575.1 Pteropus alecto | reverse complement strand
ATCAGCACCCCTGCCCCACCCTGGCGGTCGCATGCGGTGGAGAGAGGAGTGTCGTTTTTGAGTTTGTGCCGGTTTTGAGAAGCCCCGGGGAGGGTGTCGGTCACGGCGTGACTGTGGCTTGCAGACGCGGGCGTCAGGCCCGGGCTCAGCCGCAGTCTCCGAGGGACTTCGACGTCTGGGGTGTGAGCGCCGTCTCTCGTTGGGCGGCGTAGGCCTGCTCAGCCCATCGGTGTCTCGTGAGGGTAACGAGGTCCCTGTAAGGAACCTC
>NW_006470066.1:0-268 GCF_000325575.1 Pteropus alecto | reverse complement strand
ATTTGGGGGCCTGCCTCCTTATGGCTTCATTCTTTATGGAATTTTTCCATCTCAATTTTCAGCATCTCTCTAGCAGTCTCAAATGCCATTCTTTAATTCCTCAGCAAAATAAGACCGTGAATTTATTTTTGTGTTCTGTGTGCCCCATGATTGCAGGTTGGGGAGTATCCCAGTCACATCAGCATAGATCTATCCTGGTATGGTTCCTTTATTTCAAGGGTTGAATCCCTTTTATTTTCTGTCAGCTTTTGATGGCTTTCTAGTGCCT
>NW_006470065.1:0-268 GCF_000325575.1 Pteropus alecto | reverse complement strand
TCACAGTGCTATGCAACCATCACGACTACTTATTTCCAGAACTTTTTTTCATTTCAAACAGAAACTCTATGCCCATCAAGCACTAACTCTTCATTCTCCCCTCCCCCCAGCCCCTAATAATGTCTGTTTTACTTTCTGTCCCTATAAATTTGCCTGCTTGTTCTAGATACCTCATATAGAGTAGAATCATATAATACTTGTCCTCTTCTGTCTGGCTTATTTTACTTAGTCTAATGTTTTCAAGGTTCATCTATATTGTAGCATATGT
>NW_006470064.1:0-268 GCF_000325575.1 Pteropus alecto | reverse complement strand
TTATACTGTAAAACAATTTATGGGGTAAAACACTTTTCATATGATCTTTTAGAAAGATCAGGGCCGGTAGTAGTGTCCCTATAGATGAGGACATTGAGTGTAGTGATTTGTCCAGGATTCAAACCTATGTTTTCTGACTCTGAAGTTTTTTTCGCTTTATCCATACTCTTCTGCCAAGAAATAAATACATTAAAAATATGGCAGAATTTCCATGCCAATGAGATGGGAAACATAATTATTTTCTTTGTCTTGCCTGTTTCAGCAGCAG
>NW_006470063.1:0-267 GCF_000325575.1 Pteropus alecto | reverse complement strand
ATCCATGACTCAGGCTTGAGCTGCGTTTAGCATCATTGTAACAACTCAATAGCCGCTCTGAGAACAGAGGCACAGGATGTGCAAAGGCCCCACTTACCTAACAGCCTCTGACTCCATTTTTAAGTAACTCTCTCAAGCAGTGGTTGTTGCAAGTTATTTTCTTCCATTATTGCGTTCGGTTTGCCAGACTATGTGTCGGGCTCTATAAAGGGAGTTGGGAATACAACCGTGTGGGAAGATTAAAAAAAATTGCCCTCATGGAGCTTA
>NW_006470062.1:0-267 GCF_000325575.1 Pteropus alecto | reverse complement strand
GAAAACATAAAAAAAGAGCCAGTCAGAAATAAAGAATACTATAACTGAAATGAAGAGTACGTTACAGGGAAACAACAGTAGATTAGATGAAGCGGAGATCATATCAGCAATTTAGAAGAGAAAGTAGCAGAAAACACCCAAATCAGAACAGCAGCAAGAAAAAGAATACAAAAAATGAGAACAATTTAAGGGGCTTCTGGGACAACATCAAATGTATCAACATTCGTATCAGAGGGATACCAGAAGGAGAAGAGAAAGAGCAAGGAA
>NW_006470061.1:0-267 GCF_000325575.1 Pteropus alecto | reverse complement strand
ACAAAACAGTGCCAGCCCGTGCCCCACGCTTCCTCCAGTTCCCCCTAAACTGACTGTGAAGACAGAGCCCAGATACACTGCCAGAAGGGGAGACCGTGCTGGGGACCAAGACCCCCCGCCGAGCGGGACGCTCGTGGGACGCGGCGGCCCTGCCCACCTGCGAGAGACCGGCCCAGCTGGGCGGGCATCTCTGCACAGGCCGCTGCTCCGGGGGTGGCGAGCGTGCTTGTCCTTCGCACCGTGCCACCTCCCCTCCCCGCACCCCAC
>NW_006470060.1:0-267 GCF_000325575.1 Pteropus alecto | reverse complement strand
ACTCTGTTGATAGATTAACTTTTTTGGAAATTAAATCATGGCGTGTCTGATGACGAAAAAAAACCTAGATGGATATATTCATTTTACGTCACCTACTTAGGCATCAGAGAAGGTTTCTAGCTGATTCAAAATGTAAGCTACTGCAATAAAAGCATTTTAAGCAAGAGTATTTAAGACAGAAAATAAACAAAATAAATTGACACTAAAGTCCTTATTCCATTTAGCTACTTCAAAGCAATTATCATACACGATAATTCTACTAGTAAT
>NW_006470059.1:0-267 GCF_000325575.1 Pteropus alecto | reverse complement strand
CGCGCTCTCGAGAGACGTTTAAAGACATTTTAAGCCACGTGGAAATGCAAATTAACTTTTCAGACGGCGCGGCCACAGAGATCAGGGCTCGGAGGGAAGTTCGGGGTGTGGATGTGCGTCTGGGAAGGAGACGGAAGTCGACGCTGGGGCTTCCATCCTGGCGGCCAGAGACTGGACCTGCCCCAGGCCAGAAGAGAATGGACAACACGAGTCGGGCGGGATTAATGAAACGCGAAAAGGAAGACGGCAGAGAAAATCGACCAAACC
>NW_006470058.1:0-267 GCF_000325575.1 Pteropus alecto | reverse complement strand
ACCCCGGCCCAGCATCCCAAGGCAGCAGAGGGCCCAAGGCCCGTCACAGACACTAACGACCACTGACAGACCTCGCCTGTCAGTGGGAGGTCGAAGGGTCAGAGGTACTCGCCCCAGCTGAGGTGAGGGGGACACCCGTGACCCAGCAGTGGGGGAGGGGCGCCTCTCAGGGGCAGCGAGCTGCGTAGCACCTCTGAGTGGCACTAGGCATCTGGGTCAGGGAGGGCAGCTGTCTAACCCCTCGGGGCCCCGCTGTGCCTGATGGGG
>NW_006470057.1:0-267 GCF_000325575.1 Pteropus alecto | reverse complement strand
GGAATTGTATTTCAACCAATAGAACTGAGACTTTCCCAGTCCAGTCAGAGCTATATAGCTATCATCAGCATCTTCACAGACCAATGAGAGCTGCTCCATTCTGGCCAGTCAGGACAGTGCATTTTCAACCAGTCAAACTGTAAGGTTTGGAGTCCTCATTTGATGAGGATAGACCAATCAGGGACTGAGGCAGAGATTTCTGTTTATATGTCAGCTCCCCTGTGGTTTGGGGAGCACACTTTTCATTTCCACCAAAGGCAAGAGACT
>NW_006470056.1:0-267 GCF_000325575.1 Pteropus alecto | reverse complement strand
GGTTAGGATTAGCTTTAGTTTTCAGTTTAGGATCATGGTTAGGGTTTTGTTAGTTTTAAGGTTAGAGTTAGGGATAGTGTTAGAGTTAAAGTTAGACTTAGACTTAGGTTTAGAATTACCTTTAGTTTTATGGTTAGGTTTTGGATTCAGGTAAGGGTAGTATTAGGGTAAGAGTTTAGAGTTAGCATTAATATTTGGGATAGGGTTAGGATTAGGTTATGCTTATGGTTACTGTTAGTGTTCGGGTTAGGTTTAGTTTATTGATAG
>NW_006470055.1:0-267 GCF_000325575.1 Pteropus alecto | reverse complement strand
CACACCACACCACACACACCTGGCCTCAGCAGCCAAATCAGACTGAGAGCAGGTGGGCCAAGACTGCGGATGCTGCAGTGAGCGACCTTGTGCCCACCCTGGAAAACCGCCATCTGTCCTGGAAACTGTGATGTGCAGCATCAGGCCAAAAAGTGCTGCTTTATTTTCCCTAAAGGGGAGAAACTCACCTCCACATGGCTTCCATGTCTCAGTCTGGAGCTAGGAGACTTGTGTAGGTAAGATGAGAGGAGGTCCCTAAAGACAGTG
>NW_006470054.1:0-267 GCF_000325575.1 Pteropus alecto | reverse complement strand
ATCCAATTTTATATTTGATTTCCTCATACTTGTCACTTTCCCCTTCTGTGACTTTCGATTATTCAGCCATCTGAATAATAGAAAATGTTTGATGAAAGAGAAAACAATGATGTTTTATGTTAATTTGATTTTTTCCCATATTCCTGGGGCTACTTCGAGTTTAAGAAATTGGTGGGATTATTATTTTATTCTCGAATAGATTTCCTTTGTTTCCAAACTATCACGAAACAAAAATAAAAACAAAAAACCTTTAATACATTTTTTTTT
>NW_006470053.1:0-267 GCF_000325575.1 Pteropus alecto | reverse complement strand
AGAGCCCGAGGCTACCTGGCCCACCCGCTGTGAGCGCAGCGTTCGCGAACTGCCCCTTCGGCTTCCTCCGGGGGCTGTGACAGTGTTCTAGTGTCTTCTGTGGATGTGGGACGGGATAAGGAGCCGGCGATGGGCCTGCTACAAGGCAGACGCTCACTGTCCTGAACCGGAGCCGACTGGGAAAAGAAACAGCAAGGCGCTGCCTCAAAGGCTTCGAACTCCGCAGACGGGACTTGCTCTACAAGAAAAACTGGGTCCCCCTGCCCC
>NW_006470052.1:0-267 GCF_000325575.1 Pteropus alecto | reverse complement strand
CCCGTGGATACAGCCAACTGGTGGAGACAATACGTACGAGCACTGAAGAGCAGAGGGTAAAACCACAGGCCCCAGGACCGTGGGGCCTAAGATGTGGCGAGCTGGGACGGCACCAGAAAGTGCCCGAACAGATGCAAGCCCGTGCCATGTGCACACAAAATGCCACTCAACAGAAACTTTTCTAAGACACCCCGTGTGCAGTGGTCACTTGTCATTAGCCATCACTCTTTGCTGATTAACAACTGAGGTCATTTTAAAAGGAAGAGC
>NW_006470051.1:0-267 GCF_000325575.1 Pteropus alecto | reverse complement strand
CCGTCTGTGAGGTCTGGGACCTCGGTCCGGGCGAGCGCAGGGGACATACAGCCTCGTCTCAGGCCAGACGGCCCGGACAGCAGCCTGCACCCCTGCAGGAGAGGTGACCCGAACGAGGCTGAAGACGGAGCTTGAGAGGACCTTGACTTCTATCTGGAGAAGGCGGCTCGCTCGCAGGCACGTGTTTCGGTTCGAAACACGAATTCGAAGCAGCATCGGTCTTTAGTTAATTGAACAGCCACTATGAGGAGCGAGACTCTGCCGTCG
>NW_006470050.1:0-267 GCF_000325575.1 Pteropus alecto | reverse complement strand
ATTACTTGAGGGTCCTACTTATTTGTACAGTTTGATGCTGTCTAGCCACCAGACATAAATCATTGAGACACAGAATAGTTTATCTAATAAGTTTAATTAAATGCCTTCAGTATAAGTTGAAACAAAGGAATATAGCTCTTATGCCCACAAAACTAACAAGTGTTTGAAACATAGTGCAACCAAGAGGTAAATAACCTATGGCTTACAGCTGTATCCAGTCTTTTAAATTAACAATTTTGCCTAGTATTTCCATTTTAACTGGACCAT
>NW_006470049.1:0-267 GCF_000325575.1 Pteropus alecto | reverse complement strand
GACAAGATCATGAAGAATGAAGAAGTCAATTCTCCAACCTAGAGGTAAGGGGAAGTTGATATAGATTGGCAGGAGATATAGATATACATCTCCTTTTAATCTGAACAGCAATTAAGAGTATGCATTAGACAGAGCATTTCCTCCAAAGGATACTACTCAGATTGTTAACATTTGCTAACTTCTCTGAGAGCACACAGGTGGTACGGCTTTCAGGCATCCTGACTGAGTTGAGGAGCATCCAGGAGAGCCTCCTCCTTCATAAAACCC
>NW_006470048.1:0-267 GCF_000325575.1 Pteropus alecto | reverse complement strand
TTTGATCATGTGATAAAGTGATGTCTTCCAGGTTTCTTCACTGTAATGTTGCTGTTTTTCCCTTTATAATTAATAAGCATCCTGTGAGAGTAACTTTTAAGTTATGTTAATATTCCGTTTTTCATCACAGGTTTGTCCATTCATTTTAGCACTCATTTTAGCAATAATGATCCTCGCCTAAAAAAAAAAAAACAAAAACAAAAACAAAAAAACTTTACTTTAGAATTTGTCTAATGGTGTTTTTCTATTTCTATCATTTAAGAAGAG
>NW_006470047.1:0-267 GCF_000325575.1 Pteropus alecto | reverse complement strand
CAATTCTCATGTCTGCCTAGGCTCTCCTCTGAGGGCAGTTATAGCACATTCCCCTATGTAGTTTCCAATGTCAGGAAATTTGCTACATATACCTTCCATGGGACAGTAATTGAAAGGAAATTATGTAAGGCCCTCTAGAATGATGTAATTTACCTTTCCTAAGTCAGGAAAACTTTAGTCCTGGCTCGTCAGTAACCAGTTGACCTTGGACTTTATGGCTGTTTGCTCAGGTAGTACAGTAGGGCAATTGTTGGAGGTAATCAAAGG
>NW_006470046.1:0-267 GCF_000325575.1 Pteropus alecto | reverse complement strand
GGCTGTTCCACTCACAATGATACCTAAAAATATATATGTTATATACGAAATGAATGATAGGTCAAAATGGAACAAAGAACAGGAAAGAATGACGATAATTCTTCTAAGGCTCTTTCCACACGTGGTAAACGTGTGAGCTTAACGTTAGACTGTGATAAGTCACCGTTGTATATTTTAACCACTAGGGAAACTATAAAAGATTAATATAAGATCATGAAGATTTGAAGCAAACAGAGAAAAAGGGAATAATGAAAAAAGTTTATTATT
>NW_006470045.1:0-267 GCF_000325575.1 Pteropus alecto | reverse complement strand
GGCTCTTTTGGTTTGGTTCTGGCTTCGGTTCACAGTGGAGAAATAATAACGTTACTGATGAGATGGAGGGTGTGTTTGGCGTCTTGAAAACTCACTTTCATGTAGTTAGTCCCATGGCCTTTAAACTTAGATTTTACCAGTATCCAACCCTCGCTCCCGTCCTCCATGGCGTTTTTGTAGAGAGCGCCTTCTCCCCGTGTGTTCCCAGCCATGGCTGCAGGCATCGGATGAGGAGTGTTACGAGTCGTAGCAGGTATATTTTTGGGG
>NW_006470044.1:0-267 GCF_000325575.1 Pteropus alecto | reverse complement strand
AAGTGGAATTATATAGGCTACGGTAAAAACTCTTACCATTTCTGTCACAAGCTCATGTGCAGACATTCATGGACTCATGGTCAAGGCAAAGAGAAAATAATGTATGAATATTTGATTGACTTCATTTTTAATAAAAATTCAGATGGCCAGTTACTAATTTAACAGCACATAACAGATACAACTGTGATTCGGTGATATTTGAGAGTTATTAAATAATTTAACATATTAACATATTTGATAGGGAAAGTGGTAGTAATGACTGATTCT
>NW_006470043.1:0-267 GCF_000325575.1 Pteropus alecto | reverse complement strand
TGCCGTCGTGTAAAGAGTGTCGGATATCATTCTTTTCTACTAAATTTGATTTACTCTCATTTTTATGTACTAGTTTTACATGTACGGCCATAGTTCCATTGCGGTTTCTCCTTTAACTGTGAATTAGGTATGGGCTGATTAATTTTGAATAGATCAGAATGGAGCATCGTCTAGTTGATCAATTTTAGCTTCAGTGCACCGGGTTGCTAACCAGCAATTTCTGCCAGAAGTACCACGTGTGCTCTGACATGGCGGTGTCTGTTTGCT
>NW_006470042.1:0-267 GCF_000325575.1 Pteropus alecto | reverse complement strand
GAAGGTTCAGCTAGAAAATGCAGACCGAGATGCTGCTGCGCGACGCCGATGCGCTTCATGAGTCCCGACGGCGTCCTTCGAGATGCGCCAGAGCCCGTGTGGCTTCTCCCTCGGCTGACCCGCCCTCGGGGGACGTTGCTCTGTGAGGCAGGGCCACGCTCCAAGGCCCGGTGCCGCGACGACCCAGCCTTCAGCCTGCCTCCCCGCCTTCCGTGGCTCGGCAGGAAGGAACGCAGGAAGCCTGCGTTTTATTTCTGTCTCTTTCTC
>NW_006470041.1:0-267 GCF_000325575.1 Pteropus alecto | reverse complement strand
TGAAAATAGGACTATTAAGTTCACCTACTTATTGTTATGTCTGTTTAGTAAATTGTGTCTACTTGGGAAATTTCAGCAATAATATTAATAGCAATCAGTAGCTGGTAATGTGGAAGACTGGTAGGTAGCTAGATTAACCAGAAGTCAGCTCAACTACCTTAAGTTTGCAGCCTAGTCACATGTCAGCTTAACATTTGGTGGAGTCTGAATAATCATTCCTCACTTCTGCTGTGGGATATAGAAAGGAGCTGCCACTCCGGGAAAAAA
>NW_006470040.1:0-267 GCF_000325575.1 Pteropus alecto | reverse complement strand
CAGGGAGAATTAAAAATGGTATATCTGCTTTGGAAAACTAGCAGTTTCTCATAAGATTAATTTCTATATCAGTCCAAATTCATTGCTAGGATTTAGTCAAGAAAAATGAAAGACTATGGCCTCAGAGAAACTTGTACCAGAATGTTAACAAACGCTCTCTTTCTAATGGCCAACAGGTAGAAACGATCCAAATGGCCATGAATAGGGGAATGGATAGATGACTTGTGGTGTAAGCACACTAAGAAACACTATTTGGCAATGAACCCT
>NW_006470039.1:0-267 GCF_000325575.1 Pteropus alecto | reverse complement strand
AACATCATAGTTTAGCCTACCCTACCTTAAATAGGAACGGAATGATTACATTTGGGCAGTATCTGCAGTAATTGCCTACTTCTTGATCTCACCGGAAGCAGGACACAGAGTTGAGTTTTGTAGACACGACGGGATGCGGAAACCCGACACACGATGTGCAAAAAGTGCTGTAAAGCAAAGGACACTATGTATCGGCAGTTGACACTCGTGTTGGTTGGGCTGTCCGGGAGCCGAGGCTCTCTATCGCTGCTCAGCACCACAAGAGAA
>NW_006470038.1:0-268 GCF_000325575.1 Pteropus alecto | reverse complement strand
ACGCTACATTTCGAATGTTATCTACATGAAAAATATCATTGCACCAAAAACGTAGTTTTGCTGTCAGTGTAAGAAATGTCTATCCAAAACCTGTAGATAATTGGTATAAGAGTTTATCTGAGCCCAAACGGATGACAATCGCCAGGAAGCGAGACCTCAGATGCTTCGAGAATGATAGTCTGCAGTTTCTGTCTCTGCGTTTGGAATTGACAGAGACCACAGGGAGGTGGGGAAAAGCCAGGCAGGGATGGGATTATGGGACAAATAA
>NW_006470037.1:0-267 GCF_000325575.1 Pteropus alecto | reverse complement strand
ACAAGCAGTTAAGGAGGGGAATTCACCGCTGTCCACGAAACTAAAATTTCTTAGCATTCGGCCTGGCCGTGAGGCTCCCAGCACCCTTTGCCACAGCGATGGGGTGCTGAGGTGTGCGTGTCAGACGTGCGGCTGCGGCAAGCGCTAACGGGGAGCTGCGAACGGCCGTTGGCCGCGGGCGTCGGTGCGCCCACGCGCACGCGGGTGCGTTTATGCTGTGGAGTATGACAGAACTGAAAACACAGAGGCGTTGATCCAAGTCACGTT
>NW_006470036.1:0-267 GCF_000325575.1 Pteropus alecto | reverse complement strand
TATCTGTGGGTTCATAAAATCATGTCAGAAAAACTGTGTTTAATCTTATTTAGCCTCTGTTTCTTTGGTCTAGTTTTATTTTACATGAAGGTTTTTTTTATATATATTATTATTCAGGAATTATTATACAATTTTTATTACCTCTTTTTTGTCTTCAAAGACTTTGAATATAATTTTGAAAAGATTATATAATTATTTTCAACAACCAGAATATACTATTTTCATATTTGCCCATGTACTCTCACTTTTTTATAATGCTTTTATTAA
>NW_006470035.1:0-267 GCF_000325575.1 Pteropus alecto | reverse complement strand
GTGCCATATACATATCGTGGAGTATAACTCAGCCTTAAAAGGGAAGGAAATTCTGATACGAGCTGCAACACGGATAAAACTGGAAGACATTATGCTTAGTGAAATAAGCCAGTAACAAAGGACAAGTGCTATATGATTCCACTTACAAGGGGTAACTAGGGTCATCAAACTCATAGAGACAGAAAGTAGAAGGGTGGCTGCCAGGGCCTGGGGGAGGGGGAGTGGGGAGTTCTTGTTTAATGGGTGCAGAGTTTCAGTTTTGCAAGA
>NW_006470034.1:0-267 GCF_000325575.1 Pteropus alecto | reverse complement strand
TGAGATCTTTGCCCATTAATTCTTGGGCAAAGCTAAACCTGTTTAAAGTTAAGACCTTAGACTCTAAGTTCGACAATATAAATTTGAATCCCAGCTCTGCTAGTAATTAGTGATGAAACCTGTATGGTCATTTAAACTTTTTGTGCCACAGTTGGCTCATCAGTAAAATAGGGGTCATACCTATTCCATAGAATATTTGGGGTGGATTAAATCAGTCAAGACAGCCAAGTACTCAGAACAATAAATATTATCTATTTATTATTTTTT
>NW_006470033.1:0-267 GCF_000325575.1 Pteropus alecto | reverse complement strand
CCCGTTAGCTGAAGTGCTGCTGTGGACTTTAGTGGTTGTGAGCATGCATAAGGATGCAGGCAATTTCCCCCATAATTAGGTCCCAGATCACTTAGTCCATTAGAGTTTTCAATGATAAAAGGCACCCTGACCTGCGCCTGGACACAAAGTGCCAACTCAGTACAGAGCACCGCGGTAGGGCGAGGAGCAGTCTCAAGTCATCCTGTAGGCGTTCATACTTTTAGTCATTGCAGTATTCCAGATATTACTTAGGGCAACTTAATTCTG
>NW_006470032.1:0-267 GCF_000325575.1 Pteropus alecto | reverse complement strand
AAAAACAAAGCAAAATAAAACTAGGCATCATTCGTATTAGAGATAAAGCCTAACAAATTTTATGAAATGAATAATCCTTTTATTAAGAGAGTTGTATAAGGAAATGAAAAAAATAAGAACAACTATCCAGCTCGTTTTTGTGAGTCTAGTCTAAGAGATGGCAAACTTTTTCTATAAAAGGCTGGCTAGTAAATATTTTAAGTTTTATGGCCACACATGATCTCTGTCCAATGGGTCGGTGTGTGTGTGTGTGTGTGTGTGTGTGTG
>NW_006470031.1:0-267 GCF_000325575.1 Pteropus alecto | reverse complement strand
TGAGGCCTGGACCCTGTCCCACCTCAGGCCTGTGCGACAAGACCTGTGGAGCCAGAAGGGCCAGCTCCCGAAGCCATCGTCATCTGTGAACGGCACTGAGACCTGGCCCCACTGACACTTGCTCTTCTCATCTGTAAAGTGAAGACCACGTCCCAGCGAGGTGGCCGCCCCCACTGTGGCCCGGCATCCTGGCGTGACTTTACAAGTGTCTTTGATGTGAAAAATCTTTGGAACAACTGAAAAGGAGGCGACAGACACCATGGCTGC
>NW_006470030.1:0-267 GCF_000325575.1 Pteropus alecto | reverse complement strand
CACACGGAGGCTTACGTTATGCCACCTGCAGGGTCGCTCAGAGTCTGTCCTCACACAGTCTCGATGTCATCCGAAGAAAGGCGTCGACAAGGGCTCATATTCTTCCCCAGTATTAGATTTTACTGCAGTTAACCTGGGATGCTATTACCGTTAGAAAAATGGTGAAAGACAGGGCATCGGGATGTGTTCCCAGGTGACAGCGCCGTCAGGATGATTCTGCCCCTCAGGTGTAGCCACATGGTCCTCCTCAAAAAAAAAAAAAAAAAA
>NW_006470029.1:0-267 GCF_000325575.1 Pteropus alecto | reverse complement strand
GTTATATGTCAATTATATCTCAATAAAAAAATAAATGAAATGTGCTAGGAAAACCATGGACTATCATGCCACAGTTAGAAGCAATGGACTAGATGTCACACAGCAACCGCTATATAGCCTAAAAACATACTGAGTGGAAAACAGTAAAGCAAAATAAACGCGATAGCTTTTTTCCCATATTAAAAAAAATGGTAGATTTTAAGAGAACATAAAATCTACCATCTTAACTACTTTTAAGTATGCACTTCAGTGGCATCAAGTACATTC
>NW_006470028.1:0-267 GCF_000325575.1 Pteropus alecto | reverse complement strand
TTCAGTGACCCCCACCTCTTGACATTCAAGCTCTTGTATAATTCTCTCCCCTTGAGTGTGGGCTAGACCTAGTGTATTGCTTCTAATCAATAGAATGCAGACAAAAATGACGGGATGTCCCTTCCATGATTAGATTATAAAAGACTGTGACCCTCTTGCCCTTGCCTTTTTGCTTGTTCACATTAATGAAGCCAGCTGCCATGCTGTGAACTTCCCTATGCAAAGGTCTACAATGGCAAGAAATTGAGGGTTGCTCCAGGCAAAGGC
>NW_006470027.1:0-267 GCF_000325575.1 Pteropus alecto | reverse complement strand
AGAATCGACTCTGACAGTTGGCTGCTTCGCACAGAGCGTCTGGCTCCTGGACACTCCCCCCACACCAGGGTAGGCTGACTTTCTCCAAAGGAAGCCTGGCGGCCTCCGCTCTGCTGGTGCAGCTGAAGCCTCTGTGGACAGGACAGGGCGGGATGAGTGGGCGTGGCCATGGGAAAGAACTTTACAAAAGCAGGGAGCGCCAGCCTCTGTCCGAAGGCTGTGGTTTGACCCTGTCCTCGAGAAATTCAGCTCAGGACAAGGGCCCCT
>NW_006470026.1:0-267 GCF_000325575.1 Pteropus alecto | reverse complement strand
CTCAAAAGGGTCGGCACACTCGGTATCCGATAGGCCCGTTTCGTCTGCTGAGAGGCTGAGGTCCGGGGTCTTGGTGACCAGGGAAGGAGCGCTGTCCAGCTCCCCCGTCTGCAGGGCCTGGGAGTCCAGCACATTTTCGCGGGAGCCGGCAGCGCCTTTCCCCTTGGACAGGTTCTTCCTGATCCTAAGGTTGGAAAACACCGAGGCTCTGGAGTCCGACTTGCTCTTCTTCTTGCCGGGCTCAGCGCCGCCGCCGCCGCCGCCGCC
>NW_006470025.1:0-267 GCF_000325575.1 Pteropus alecto | reverse complement strand
AGCTTCCTTTTGAGTGTTCATGAGGGGAGAGGCCAGGGTGCTGGCTGATGTATCGGCTTCACACACACGCGCGCGCGCACGCACACACACAGTGCTGTGGAAAACAGTATGGCATATACAGTATTCCAAGCAGTGAAATTAGGCCCTAGAGATAGATGATACAGATATATATATAGATATAAACATACATATGTAGGTATAAGTAAACAGATTGCAAAGACAAATATGGCCATATTTAATCCATATGCTCATTTCGACTGAGAGTGT
>NW_006470024.1:0-267 GCF_000325575.1 Pteropus alecto | reverse complement strand
GTGAGTGGAACAGCCCATTTCCTTTATATTTACCCGCCTGTCTTCCCTTTCCATTCCTCTTAAAACATAGACAAGGGCAGCCTTGGGCTCCACCCATTCTCAGCCAGTCACTCAATTCATATTAACTAATCATATTTTCCACGACACTTATGGCCTAACAAATGTTCTTGTTCTTCCTTATTTTCTGACTGCCCCAAGAGCAGTGAAGAATCCATGAGTGAATTTGGACGCCCAGCCCCGGCCCAGCCTCCGGCCTAGAATAGAAAA
>NW_006470023.1:0-267 GCF_000325575.1 Pteropus alecto | reverse complement strand
CCGGCCTCGGAAGCCGAGACGCCAGCCCGGGCAGCAGTACCAACTCTGCCAGGGACAGCGGAGGGGAAGGCAGAGCGCGCGGCAGGGTCCCCTCCGGGACGGGGTAGTGGGCAGTGCGTGAGGCCAGCCCCCGACGACCCTGGGGCCACGGCGCACCACTGCTTGACGGTGCTGGGCCTGAGTGGACGCCAGTTGGGCGCCACCCGGCCAGCCTCGGCACCTGCGTCTGGATGTTGGCACCGGCCAGGTTGCAGTGGTGCCGTCGCC
>NW_006470022.1:0-267 GCF_000325575.1 Pteropus alecto | reverse complement strand
CCGTCACGCCTGGGTGCTTTCCTTGTTCTGAGGCCGGGGATCGGCTCACCGGCCTCCCCTACAGGACCTCAGACCCAGAGTCCAGGAGGCATCGGCGTCTCCAGCGGCCCCACAGTGACCAGCGCCCACGGCACAGAGCTCTGCGGGCGCCGGGTGGTGACCAGAACCCCACACCATGACGTGGAGAATGGTGCAAACCCCTGATGCACCCTGAGGTGGCGAGGGGAGGTCTCCTGCAGGAGCTGCAGACCTGGGCCGGGGTCACGA
>NW_006470021.1:0-267 GCF_000325575.1 Pteropus alecto | reverse complement strand
CATCCGGATGACATCTGTCATCCAGACAGAAATCAACAAGAAACAATGGCTTTAAATGACACATTAGATCAGAGGAATTTAGTTGATATTTTTAGAACATTTCACCCCAAAAGCAACAGAATATACATTCTTTTCAAGCACACAGGCAACATTTTCCAGGACAGACCACATGTTAGGCCACCAAACAAGTTTCAAAATTTTAAGAAGACTGAAATCATATCAACCATCTTCGCTGATCACAATGGTATGAAACTAGATATCAATTAC
>NW_006470020.1:0-267 GCF_000325575.1 Pteropus alecto | reverse complement strand
CCCCGTAAGTTGAAGGTGGGCATCATATTGAGTCGATGCGTTTACACGTCGCAATGTGACTGCCGTTGCAGTGCTAGCTGGCACCTCTGTCACCTCACGCGATTGTCATGCCCTTTCTGTGGATAATTAAGAGCCAGTCTCTTAGCCAAGATGGATGTTTATAACACGATGCCGCCGTCTGCATTCACTACGCCGCGCATGAGATCCCAGGGCTTAGTTACGTACCAGCTGCGAGTTTGTACCCAGAAACAACACCTCTCCTACCCG
>NW_006470019.1:0-267 GCF_000325575.1 Pteropus alecto | reverse complement strand
CTCCAGCTGTGAATTGCCTGAGGAGGGAGAGGGAGCGGAGGGCAGCCCAGGTCTGGTGGGCACTGGCTCTCCGGGAACCGGGACCTCCCCACTGTTCTCAGTACCTGATTCTCGTTTGACACATTTGAGGTTGCTCCAGGGGGTGCAGGGCTTGGCCTGGACCATGCCATCAGGACATCTAGGTACAGACATGGGGAGGATATAAAGGGGTTCTGTGAGGTAAGACAGAGAGAAAGAGGGTACAACCTCCCACCCAGTGTCCCCTGA
>NW_006470018.1:0-267 GCF_000325575.1 Pteropus alecto | reverse complement strand
TGCAGCCCACACGCCGCGCCTGACCCGCGGCGGCCGTCACTCATACAGGTGGCTGCGAGGTGGTCCCGGCCCTTCCCGTGCAGGTGGCCGCGGGGCGTGGGAGCCGGACCTGCCACTTCCAGCGGGAACAGCGGCCTCGCTCACGCACACGTGGGCTCGACATCCTCCGCCGTCACGCCTGCTCTGCAGCCATCTCTCCGAAGAAGGCGGGATGGGGGCTCGAGACAGGAAGTGTGTGGAGACCCGCGTCTCGTCCTACCTCCGGCC
>NW_006470017.1:0-267 GCF_000325575.1 Pteropus alecto | reverse complement strand
GCTTTTTTTTTTTTTTTTGCATTTTTGTTATGATGTGTCTAGATAGGGATTTATTTCTATTTACTCTTCTCGGGACTCTTTATGCCTCCTAAATCTGGATCCATGTCTTTCAAGTCTGGAAAATTCTTAATTATTACGTCTTAAAATATTACTTCTTGTACATTCTTTCCTTCTGGAATGCCTCTTATATATGGAGGTTTTCCATTTACACTATGCTGGACTTGCCTATGACTTTAAAAGGACGTGTTTTGTTTTGTTTTTTACCTC
>NW_006470016.1:0-267 GCF_000325575.1 Pteropus alecto | reverse complement strand
TCCAGAGAGGAGACCACTCAGGTGCTCGTCTGGCCACATCCGAAGGAGCTTAGGGGATGCTTGGCTGTTGCAGACTCAGCTTTGTGACTTACGGTTGGATACTAGTCCAATGCTGCCCTGGACCGTATGCTGTACAGCACAGAACCACAGATGAGTCCACTCAGACTCCGTAGCTTTTAGGCAACCTTATGGGTGCCCATCCGTGGAGCCACAAATTCGTACCTGAACAAGTCGAATGGGTCAGGCCACTCATTCATTCCCACATTC
>NW_006470015.1:0-267 GCF_000325575.1 Pteropus alecto | reverse complement strand
TTTCTTCCTAAAGAAAAATACGCTTATAAGATTATTTTGGGTAGAATATATTTGGTAGGACTCAACCTACCAAATACAATCAGGAAAAATAATATGCATAAGGTCTCTCGAGATTTTGCCCGTGTCTCCCTTGATTGCAAGCCTTTCGTTAGCCTTCCTCTCCGTGAGAACCGGCAATCGGACAGACATCATCTTAAATGTAGTACCAGTGAAATGTACACATGTCAAGACTCAATGTCTACTCAGTTGAGACTGCATGAAAAAAAA
>NW_006470014.1:0-267 GCF_000325575.1 Pteropus alecto | reverse complement strand
TTTTTTTTTCTGTATTTTCAGAGTGTTAAAGAAAGGGGTACTCAAGAAAATTTAAAGCCCGTCTACAAAGTTTCAATTAATTTGAAGTACTGAAATATCAACAATGCAGGGGACAAAACAACTTATATTTAAAAGGCTCCCGTTACTATAAAAATGTATCTAAAGTATAATTTGCAAAGCTATGAAAACAGTGGTTGAAAGACCAGTTTGGGGTATTTTGGTAACCTACAATTTACCTATCAGCCCACATCTTTTTTCAAACTAATG
>NW_006470013.1:0-267 GCF_000325575.1 Pteropus alecto | reverse complement strand
TGTCTCTGCTGCCACACACCACGGGCCTTCGCCGCCCATGCCAACGTGTACCCGAAATGTGGCTCACGCGACTGAGAAAATGCATTTATAGTTTCGTTTCAACTAGCCTTCACATAAGTAGTCGCATACGGCCGTTGGCTATCATATTGGACAGAGAAGAAAGAGCCAGAGTCTTTATATTTTTCTAATTAAGAACAGTCTTAACATAGGATAGGGCACGTAAATGATTAGCTCTTTAACCGTAAACACTAATTACCCTAATATTTA
>NW_006470012.1:0-267 GCF_000325575.1 Pteropus alecto | reverse complement strand
TGCTAGTGCATTATATATCCTTTCCATGGATATATCTTTTCACTTTGCCACCCAATGCACCCAAATGCACTGTCACCTCGGGCCGGGGGATGCCGTGATCACCAGTCGGGTCCTCATTGCCTGCCGGGTAGCTAATGATTTGGCTCCCAAATCCCATTGAGGACCACTTCTAGACAAATTGTTGCAGGTTGGGTTCTCTAGAAGCAGATGCCAAGATGATTTTGATGTGCAATGTACTTTTTTAGAGATGAATTCCTGTGGAAGGGA
>NW_006470011.1:0-267 GCF_000325575.1 Pteropus alecto | reverse complement strand
TATATGGGAGGGAAAATTATGAGAAAGAGAAGAAGTTGACTGGCAAGATGGCCCAAGAATTCTCAGAGTGGATATAGAACATAAGCTTCATGTTTAACATCTATGTCAAATAGTGTGCTTTATAATTATACATTTTTTCTTTCTTTGAAGTGGAGATGGTTTATTTGCAAGTTGGGGTGGGGGGAGGAAATAAAATGTAGATAGAGGAGGAGCAAAGAAAGGAACCAAAAAAGAGCACATTATCCAACCAGCTACCACTGTGGGAGA
>NW_006470010.1:0-267 GCF_000325575.1 Pteropus alecto | reverse complement strand
GGGGGGGCAAATTGGGCACCATCTATCAAAATTTTAATTGTACACATTCTTTGTGTCTATAATTTGTTACGCAGCAATAGATAATAAATACTAATTTTGAAACCTGAAAGTGGGGTGCTGCCATAACAAACACCTAAAGTGTGGGCATGACTTTGGAATCAGGCAGTAGGCAGAAGCTGGAATGATTCTGAAGATAGGGTTAATGAAAGCAGGAGGTACCTTAAAAAATGTTCATAAAACATAGACTTGAGGAAACTCACTTGAAGA
>NW_006470009.1:0-267 GCF_000325575.1 Pteropus alecto | reverse complement strand
CAGACCCCTTAGCAAAGGCCTTTCGTAATCTGTCCTGCTGTTTGGGCTACTTTCATCTTCTCTGCCATTGCTGCTGGCCACATGGACCCTTTGATCATCCCTAGACCTTTCCCTAGACTCTTTCAAGATGTTGAATCTCTTACATGCTGTTTTTTCTCCTGGAAATTCTTTATCACTGTTTTTTTTTTATTGAGAATATCTTTCTTTTCCTTCAAGATATGGGACAGATATGTCATCTTTGGTAAAACTTCTCTAACTGCCCCATTC
>NW_006470008.1:0-267 GCF_000325575.1 Pteropus alecto | reverse complement strand
GGTAATGAAAAGAAATGTTTTCTTTATCAGCACTTATTATTTTTCTTCCTTCACCATATTTCATTCATTTTATTTGTTTCATTTTCTTTCATAAATTAATCTGGAATGTCTGATTTTAATTACAAATCCTTTTTATACAAAACTTTTAAATATTATTTTAAAATATCATTTATTCCTAACTTTAAATTATGTGGACAGGGGCATCAACAACTTCTAATAACTTCCTTTTAATGATTAAATGAATAATAATCTAGGGAATGGGGCAAA
>NW_006470007.1:0-267 GCF_000325575.1 Pteropus alecto | reverse complement strand
GTGAACGTGTACCCCAGACAACAGGCTCCAGGTCCTGGAAGTGGCCGATGAAGGACTGTCCCCAGGAGAGGACTCCAGCACGCACAGGTGGGCAGAGCATGGGAGAGGCCGTCACTACACTCAGAGAACGTTCTCCCAACCATCTGCCTGCATGTCTGTGAAATAAGCTCCAAGGAAACTCGGGTTTCTGGGGTCACGAGGACTACGTTTATCAGGCTTAATTTACCATCTGAATTCAACAGCTAGAAACGACAGGTTCCCTTCTGC
>NW_006470006.1:0-267 GCF_000325575.1 Pteropus alecto | reverse complement strand
CCCCCCGGGGCCCACAGGGAGGCGGGTCCCCTGACGCCGCCGCCTGGGGCCGCTGCGCAGCACACACCCTGACGACGACGCCCATGCGCTTGCTCTCCGACGTGAAGGGGAACGTCTGCAGGAGGCTGTAGGTCAGGACCTGGCCGCCGGGCGTCCTCAGCTGCATGGAGGTGAGGTCTCTGCTGACCAGCGTCAGGCCCACGCTCTCCGTCCACTGCACCAAGGCCACCTGGGGAAGCACAGCGAGACGTGAGGCCCCTTGCGTCC
>NW_006470005.1:0-267 GCF_000325575.1 Pteropus alecto | reverse complement strand
TAGCACGGCTGTAGAGTTATTTTATTCTCTCCTGAGCTATAAGTCACATACATTAAATTCTCCCCTTGAACGTATACAATTCAGTGGGTTTTAATATATTCCCGAAGTCACACAACCATCCCCGCTACCTAATTCCAGAAGACCTTCATCATTCCCCAAATGTAACCCCATCCACATTAGCAGCCACTCCCCATTTCGCCTTCCCCAGCCCCCCATCAATCACTGACCTACCTTCTGTCTCTGTGGATTTGCCTGTTCTGGACATTT
>NW_006470004.1:0-267 GCF_000325575.1 Pteropus alecto | reverse complement strand
ATTGTCCATCGCCTTTTTTTCCTGTAATATAACTATTTGACTTAACATTTCAGATGACGGAATGCACATCATTCTATTCAATTTTTCATACAATTAATTTAGAAAAATCAATGCTCTTTTTAGTCCATTTGTTATCTACCAAAAGATGGGGGCATCATTCAGTAACACACAGACTGAGAACAGTGCTACCGACAGTCGCGGAGCACGTCACTTACGTAATTTCAAATGTTCTAGAATCCATATGAAATTTTGTTTTTTAACACAGAC
>NW_006470003.1:0-267 GCF_000325575.1 Pteropus alecto | reverse complement strand
TGATGAGAAAACACTCAGATGAAGTAACTTGTCCAAGATCACGGCTGTAACCTTGGATGTCGTAATATAGTTAGGGGCAGTGCCTGGATTCAAATCCTAAAGTCCCGCTCCAGTGGGTCTTAACCATACACTAGGGCAAGTGAAGGACCCGGGAACCCAGTGCAAAGGTGAAATGTCTGAGAGCAGAGTGCCTGGGGATGGGTAGCTGGACGTGGAGTACCTGGGTATGGCGTGCTGGAGAAAGGGCTGTTGGGGAAGCAGTACTTG
>NW_006470002.1:0-267 GCF_000325575.1 Pteropus alecto | reverse complement strand
GATACGACAATCCTTCCAGAATACTTTTAGAATAAACCCAAAGCATAGGCTAGCAGTGATATTGAGACTGATGGATTTTCAGGAAAGAGGGTCCATAAAGTACAACAAAAATTTTAAGGAATTTTAAGGTCCCAAAGTTAGCCATATTCTAGAGCAGGAGTCCTCAACTCCTGGGCCACAGACCAGTACCAGTCCATGGCCCGTTAGGAACCAGGCTGCACAGTAGGAGGTAAGTGGCAGGCAAGGGAGCAAAGCTTCATCTGTATT
>NW_006470001.1:0-267 GCF_000325575.1 Pteropus alecto | reverse complement strand
TTGTTTCCATGTCTTGGCCACTGTAAATAATGCTGGAATGAACATGGAGGTGCAGATATCTCTTGACACAGTGGTTTCATTTCCTTCAGATATATACCAAGAAGCAGAATTGGTAGTTCTATTTTTAACTTGAGGAACCTTATATTGTTTTCCATAAGGGCTACACCAGGGTGTCCATTTCTCCACATGCTCGCTAACACTTGTTATTTCTTGTCTTTCTGATGGCAGGCACTCTAACAGGTGTGAGGTGACATCTCACTGTGGTTT
>NW_006470000.1:0-267 GCF_000325575.1 Pteropus alecto | reverse complement strand
TTCTGCTCAGAGTCCTACTATGTTGTCTCTGCCCTTAAGGTACATTTCTTTCTGTCTTTATGTGCTCCTACAATAGAAGCACATAAGTGTCTACAATAGACACTTTCCTAGTAGCCGTCTTAAAGGTCAATGATCTTTATTTACCGTTTGTTATAAGGATTCAACGTGAACAGGGTTGAACCCCTATTGGGATTCAGACATGTGTGGGCTTTCCAGAAAAATTGATGTGACGGGCTTAAAGGAAGTGAAAACCGAGAAGGCTGTTCT
>NW_006469999.1:0-267 GCF_000325575.1 Pteropus alecto | reverse complement strand
AATGACAGTGAGTAGGATGAATACTTGCTCCCAATCCCAGCAAGACCAAACAAGACACGCTAAAGTCAAAATTCCTTCAAAGGCTTTCACAAAATAAGTAAATAAACAGGATGTTTCACATTAGCGCCCTCTGTGAAAGCGCTGTGTTGGTTAGTTAGGGGTTACCGTGGGGCAGGGGTGAGAAGGATGCCCCAAGCTGGCTCCTTGTTAAGTGTGGGTGACTAATGGACAAACCTCTAAAATGAAAACCATTGTGTCATCATATGC
>NW_006469998.1:0-267 GCF_000325575.1 Pteropus alecto | reverse complement strand
TTAGCTTTAGTTTTAGAGTTAGGATCAGGGTTAGGGTTAATGTCAGAGATAAGGTTACAGTTAGGTTTAGTGTTAGAGTTAAAGTTAGGGTTAAGGTAAGGTTTAGGGTAAGGGGTTATGGTTAGTGATATTGTTAGTGTAAAATTTAGGATTAGGATTAGTGTTAGGTTTAGGGTTAGATATAGGGTTAGGAGTAACTTAATTTTAGGGTTAGGATCAGGGTTACGGTCAAGGTTAGGGTTAGTGTCAGGGTTAGGGTTAGAATTA
>NW_006469997.1:0-267 GCF_000325575.1 Pteropus alecto | reverse complement strand
CAGGGAGCCCCTCCTCGAGCCCGCGCCCTGCAGACATGTTTTCATAGGCCACGACACGCAGCACGTGCACAAGCCAACAGGCGACAGCGGGCCCAGCTACGTGCGGGCGATGGCCGGCTCTGGGCCAGGCTCTGGGGACATAGGCTTGAAGCCACATCGTCCTACCGCCCGCCACGGTCCTCGGGGGGTGGCCTCCATCCGAGTCTGCACCCCACCGGGACAAATGCCTGCATGCTCCATGTTCCACATTACACGTCTCACTCACGC
>NW_006469996.1:0-267 GCF_000325575.1 Pteropus alecto | reverse complement strand
TTTTTTTCTTTTTTTCCCACTACTATAATGTCCCATCATGATTTTAAAACTTTCTCAAGAAATATGTCACATATTTCTATTTTCACAATGCATAAGACATCTTTTAAAAAAAGCTCTTTGGAAAACTTTTGATTAATCCAGTGAAGGTCAATATGGTGAAAATTTGTGTAAAAAAGTCTTATTTGTATTGTTGTTTTTGTTATGGGAGCTATAAAACTATGAATAATTCTATTTGTTAGTCGTTTTGTTTTGTTTTGTTGCCTACTA
>NW_006469995.1:0-267 GCF_000325575.1 Pteropus alecto | reverse complement strand
GAGGACACTTGGGCTTCCTCGTGGAGCCAGTGTCTTGGGTTGTCAGAGGTGGGTGACATGTGGAGCTTCTTTTTTGTGTGGCCATGGACGCCTTTCAGCACTGCTTTGTCTTTGAAGCCTTTGCTTTGGCTTCACCATCGGGAGAAGCAAGGGCTTCCTTCTTCGCGTTTGGCACCATCTTTGTGAAAAGCCCAAAATAATTTATTTTAAAGGAATTTATGCAGCTTGGGAAAAGTAGTTTTTCCAGAGGAGCGTCTGTCAGTCGCA
>NW_006469994.1:0-267 GCF_000325575.1 Pteropus alecto | reverse complement strand
CATTCAGGCACCCTTTGGTGCCAGTGAGTCTCTCCTTGACCTACGTTACTTTAATTATAATGACATGTACATATGCACAGATGTGACACTGGCGTAAAGTACATATACTGTGGCTCTTACTCAGCCAGAAAACCCAACAAAAATACAAATTCAATACGGAGCAGATGATAAAATTTTTTAAAAATCAGATGGACGGCCATCAGCTTTCGGCACAAAGCAGACGCACGATGCTCATCTGTGGAATGCACACTGAAGGATCACAGAGTC
>NW_006469993.1:0-267 GCF_000325575.1 Pteropus alecto | reverse complement strand
ATCAAGTCCTGATTCCTTTTCATTTAATAATTTTTGCCTCAATTAATCTTTCCTCTCATGTTTACTGTAAGTAGCAAGAGATTTCTGTTCTTTGCTGGGAAATTTCCTAAACTAAATATCTAAGTCCACTATTTATAAGTTTTGTTTTCCACATAAGTGCAGGATACGATTCTGTTAAGCTTTCTAATACTGTATAACAAAGATATTCTTTCCTTCGGGTCCCAGTAACATGCTCCTCATTTCTTTCTGTGCCTTTATTAGCAATAC
>NW_006469992.1:0-267 GCF_000325575.1 Pteropus alecto | reverse complement strand
ACATCGTCATTGGGTTTCTTGCTCATTTCTTCTATTTCATTCATAATAAAGAAGACAGCATTTTAAATACGTGTGATGCCTTAGAGATAAGTGCTACCTAGAGTAAGTGATGATTTATGGGGGTCAAGTAATAAAGAATAGGAATTTCATTTATTTTATTGCCTGTTTACCTCCTGCGGGAAGAGACAGCTAGTAAATCATTTGGGTGAGTCAGTAAATTGAGGGGCTTTTGTTGGCTGGGACAGAAAGGAAGTCACAAGATAGAAG
>NW_006469991.1:0-267 GCF_000325575.1 Pteropus alecto | reverse complement strand
CCTTCTGAAATTCTTCATTTTGTCATGTAATTTCTGAAAATTATATTAATCACACTCACTTTAAGTCACACTACTCCAGTATCTGTATTTCCTATTGACATGTTTCTATATTTTTACTCTTGATTTCTAGCCAGTTTGTACCATTTGTACTTTGTTATTTTTTATTCTGAGTCACATATTTTTTTTGTGTGGAAAATCACAAAAGTACTTGAGACTCTGGATGATGTTACAACCTCCAGAGAACCTGTACTTTAGCTTCTTGAAAAA
>NW_006469990.1:0-267 GCF_000325575.1 Pteropus alecto | reverse complement strand
TGTCCTTTCCTGAGACAGGACACTTGAGGCCCTCCGTTAGCCAGCCACCACGGGGAGGCTGTCCCTTGGGAGGGCCGTGAACTTAAGCAAGGCAGAGTCCCTCGGCCGAGGGTAGCTCCTGGAGAAGGACCCCACTGTGCGCTGGTGGCCACCCGGGGCTGAGGAAGGATGTCCCTCGAGGAAGGCTGGGCGGCCCACGCGGGTCCACCACCCATGTCGCTTCTGTGTGCACGTCCATCTCTCCCTCCCAATTTGTCAGCCCCTGGA
>NW_006469989.1:0-267 GCF_000325575.1 Pteropus alecto | reverse complement strand
GCACCCCGTTTCCTCCGGGGGTCCCGGGATGTGCCGTCCCTTCCTGGCCATCAGTGACAGGCGGGACCCTCCTGGGCATTGGCATGGGGACAAGCAGGCCAAGCCTCACGCCAGCCCACCAGCCACGCCGTGCTCCTGGGAGGCTAGAAATGGCCGAACGTGGCCCTGTGGAAGGAGCCTGGGGACCCCCAGGAAGAAGCCGGTGGGGCTGGGGTCTGCTCCGGAGACATCGGGGTCCCACATCCCAGTGCCAGGCTGGGAGTGGCC
>NW_006469988.1:0-267 GCF_000325575.1 Pteropus alecto | reverse complement strand
CACAACCCAAATATAAACAGACCTTCCCACTTCTAAGTGGTTACAGCTCTCTTTGCTGAAAACCACTCCTCCCTTGTGGCGTACTCTGTCTTATCTTTTCACCTCCTTCATTCCACAGGGCTGCAGCCTTCCTTAGCATGGCCAGTCTCCTAAAAACAACACCACAGTCCTCCTCCCCCATGCCGCTGGGATGATGCCGGATTTCACATCACCCCAGAGATAACACAGGTGAGACTGCATCAAACTAAAAAGCTTCTGCACAACAAA
>NW_006469987.1:0-267 GCF_000325575.1 Pteropus alecto | reverse complement strand
GAGAGTGTCAGACTCAAATATCTCTAGGGACCACAGGTTATATAAATCCATGATATAGGATGGGGCAACAGTTGAGCATAGCCGAGACTATGACAACGGGCCCCATGTGAAGGGGACAGTGTCGCTCTGTTCTAGCCTATTGCCATGCAGGAATGTGAGCCCAGTGTGACCAGATCTTTCCATTTTTCAAGAGAAAGCAAAAGTCTGAATTTTTATATAAATGTATATATTTTTAAATTTAAAAACATTTACATAAATGTTTGTAGC
>NW_006469986.1:0-267 GCF_000325575.1 Pteropus alecto | reverse complement strand
TTTTTTATGATTATTATTTTTCAATCCTACTTCTCAAGGCCAAGGGCCTCGTTAGTGAGTTAGGGGCAGAATGTATGACAGGAAGGAGCGCCGACTGCCAGCAGGAGCGGGGCTTCCCCCGCCAGACCCGTCCGCACCTCCGGCTGCCACGAGCTCCGGGGGCTCAGGAGTGGTCCCGGCAGCACGTCCCCTGCCCGGCCCCGTGGAGTGTGGGACCAGGAAACGGCCGGCAGGAGGGGGGCTCTGGGAAAGGACAGTGGGTGTGCT
>NW_006469985.1:0-267 GCF_000325575.1 Pteropus alecto | reverse complement strand
GGACCTTGAGCCGCTGGGCGCCACGCCACCCCGAGCGAGCCGCGGGTCCGGGCGGTCCTCATCGAAATCTCGGCCGCCTTTTTCGCTGAAACGAATGGGAACGAAAGTATCACTCGTGCTTCTTTCTCTACGTATTAAACGGCAAAGTCCAGCTGTGTGTCGCATGACCGTGGGGACTGGATCGTCCTGATAAGCGCAAACGACATCTAGATCTAGGCACGTGAACTATAACGTGAGACGGAAAAGCGATTCGAAGCTCACGGGGAG
>NW_006469984.1:0-267 GCF_000325575.1 Pteropus alecto | reverse complement strand
AGCTTTAAAACAGTGTGGCTTCTCCAGAGAAGGACCTTGAAGTGCTATTGCCTTGAATTCCTCATAGCATCATTGAATCGCAATTATTTAGGCAATAAATATTTCTTCCCCCACTTCCCTTGTAAAATGTGAGGGCTTCCAACTATAGAAGCATGCAATAACAATAATAATAACGGCTTTTATTGAGAGCTTAAGCTTTTTGCAAATATAACTTAATACCAACACCAGAGCCCAAAGTTTCACCTTCAAGGAGACATTAATGATTTT
>NW_006469983.1:0-267 GCF_000325575.1 Pteropus alecto | reverse complement strand
AGGGCTCCAGCTTCTCCTCAAGGACCTTTCCGGGGCCACCCTAGTTAAAGGCTCCAAAGATTTCGAGGCTGTATTTAGCAAGAATGAAGCCTCCTTCCACCTAAAAAAATCCTCAGCCCACTGGAGCGACTCAGCTACGTACTTCTGTGCTGTGAGTGACACAGTGACTGAGACTGCAGGGGGAGCTGAACGCAAACCTTCGAAGACACTGGGACTTTCTGTGACTCAAGAACTCAACCTGGGGAGTTTTCAGGAAGGACTTCTTTC
>NW_006469982.1:0-267 GCF_000325575.1 Pteropus alecto | reverse complement strand
TAGTCTGCGGCCCTGGAGGTTGGGGACCCCTGATTTAAACACTCAGTTTGGGGACTTTCTTATGGCAGCCTTAACAAACTAATACGTGTGGGAAAACAAAGCCACGAGAAAAAGCAAGATAATAATTTTGGAGACGAATATGAGAGAGGCTTTGCCCAGCTAGAAATCAAGATCATTATTATTCAGCCTTAGCAACCGAGAGATCGTGCTATTGGCATAAGAGTAGTTGAGCAAGAAAAGATGAAATACCGCCATTTGCGACAACAT
>NW_006469981.1:0-267 GCF_000325575.1 Pteropus alecto | reverse complement strand
ATGTAGAAAAAGAGGGAGAGGCTCAGAGATGCCAGGGCGCCTTCCTGCCCCGGGCATCGGCGATGCCATGCCCCTTCGGGGAATGTTTTCCTTCTGTTTTTATGTGGAAAATTCTAACCTAGTCCTTCCTATCTCCTGTTAAACGTTGATTTTAAAAAAGGATCTCTGCTGGCCATCTTTGACACGTCCTTCGCTCTGAGGGCCCTGTCCTTGCGCCTCGAAGCACTCATCGCCGTTGACCCACACCTCGTGTGCTGGCTCCAGCGT